>NW_028301539.1:15427500-15547500 GCF_042242905.1 Orbicella faveolata
TACTGTTCAGGTTTGTTGAAATTTTAGTTTCATAACATGTATGAAATTTGGGATCAGATTGCCAGTAATCTTAACTCCTTGGAAATTCCAAGATTTAAAGTCACCAAGCACTCGATGAGAGAGCATTACACACTACTCATTGAAAAATTAAAGAAAAAGTTAAAAGAAGAGGAGAAAGCCGGTGGCATTGAGACTGACATGAATGATGTTGAGAGAGCATTGGAAGAAATACTAGAAAAGGAAGCTGATGCTGAAAACACCCTGGCAACTGACAGGAAAAGAGTGGATAATGTCAAAGCTGTTGAGAAGAGGAATAGAGCAATAGAGAGCATGTGTTCGACACAGAAAAGGAAGCAGGGTGATGAAGACAAGGATGCAGAGAATGCACCCAAGCCAAAAATCACAACAAGGAGTGGTGGGGACACAGTGGCATACCTACGTGAGAATAATGATATGGTTCAGAAATGAAAACTGAAGAATTGGAATTGCACAAGCAGCACCTTGAAGTTGAGAGTAGAAAGCAAGATGAGTTTCAAAAGCAACGGCAAGCAATGATGCAAATGATGGCCCAGCAGTAGCAACAATTTCAAATGTTTGCTGCCATGCAACAACAGCAAACACAAGTCATTTTGAAGATTTTAGAAAAACAAACTAAGTTAAAGATCATGTAGTTGAATGCAGCTGTAAAGGTTTAACCCTGAGTTGTTTAAGTTCAAGGATTTTAGACCTTGTTTCTGTATGATTAAAGAAGGTTTACAGGTTAGGGGTGGGGTGGGGGTTGTCAGGGCAATTTCAAAATTTTCTTTGTATTTTTTTGGGATGTCCCTCTCCCCTGCTCTACCCTGGTATGCTTATACCCCTGGGGGACTCCCTTGTGAAACAGACAGGACTGATTGTTGGAAATTTTGAAATAAACCCCTAAAGAAGATTAGTTTAAGCAAGGCTCAGGCTTTTTATGACCCTTTAAAGATACCAAAATTACTAAAAATATGCTTTTTTCTCTTTCTCCAATTAACCCTAAATGAGACCCTAACAACTTAAACATTGGGTTTTGCTGAAATATCCTAAGCAAGGCCAAGCATTCAAAATCTACACCCCTAAGCAAGATGACAAGCATCCCTGTCTGTTTCATATAGGAGTACCCCCACCCCTTCAGGATTTATAACCTTGTATCCTTTTGATCTTGAACCCTTGTTCTAAATTGTTGTTGTTATACAGAGATATAAAAGAGTTATGGTTGTTACACAGTGTATAAAAACAAGAATAAATACCAATTCAGTTTATTGACAGGCAGCAGATACAGACTGTTACATCTTTTTCATTCCTTGCTTATCTTGACATCAGTTAATTATTCAATTCAATTTTGGGTACAATTTATTTAAATTGTTATGCAGAATCATCTTGAAGGGTAGATGGATCAATGTCAAAGGAATCTGAAGTGTAATTGCCATACAAACAAGTCATGGCATTCCTTAAACTGCACATACAATATACATCTTTCCCACTACATTCAATGATATCTTTTGAGTTTTCTTAAAATCAACAAACTTAAAATAATTAATAATATCTCCAAAAAGCCACTCTACTGAAGTGCGGACACTACTCATTGAGTTGTTAAAATCTTCCATCTGCGGAGTGATACCTGCCCCACGATATCGCACAACAAGGTGAACTTTTAAGGGGTAAACCGGATCACCATATAAGGCCATGGGGTTACCAGTCGGTGAAAAGGCATGCTGTTCAAGGTCTCACAAAAGGCCAGAGTCAGCTAGCATTTCAGCATCATGTTTGTGGCCCTCTGGAAGAAAATGAACATATTGATTTTTTATAATTTCCAAAAAAATATCTCTTTTATATATACATGTACTCCTTTATATCTTTTAGTCTAAAAAACTTCTTTCACCCATTTGTCCCTATGATTAGCTTTACAGTGAGAGAGAGGGTTATAAGGTCTTACAACTTGACTCAAAGAAAATGTTCATTACCTACTGATCCATACATGTTGGCTATCATACCACAGGGCAATGAAACAGATTGATATTTCAAACCGTGAACTCTTTTGTGTCCATTGTATATGATTCTATGGTTTTCTTGTGGTCTGCAAATGGGTCTTACTGTACCATCTATGAAACCAAAGCAATTCGGCAAAGCACTGCCTTTCCTTCATATAGCATCAGCATATGTCTGAAGCAAAGGCAGGCTCATTAAAGTGTGGTTCCATGTGGTCAAACAGTGATGGTGTAGGCTGTAGACAGTTTCCATTACATGATTGGTAATCATGCAGATTTCTCGAACTGGTCATCCAAACCAATGGATTAGGTCACTGTACCTACAAGGGTATGCTAATCTTCTTAAGAGAAGACAAAGGCCTTCAATTCCATCGCATACAGTCCTTTGTTCACATGTATAAGAGTCAGGCAACCTCAATGCCTCTGTAAGAATAGGTATGTCCCTTTTTTGAAAACGAAACTCTGCCAAACACTCACTTTCGTTGAGTTCTTCCAGGTCAAAATGTTCATAATTTTGGCAGGGAAAATCAGGATTCTTTGAGCTATTGGCATCATACAACAATCATACAACAGTAAAAATTCATCTTCCGAAATATCTCCATCATCGCAACTTACCAGCAACAATTCACAAACTTTTCTAAAAGTAGCCGTTGCACTTTCTAAACTTCATTAACAAGTAAATAAAAAAGCCTCTTCAATAACCCGCTGTCGCACGTGTATCTGAAAACTATTTTCCCGCCACTGCAGTGGCGACCTCTCCCCAATCCCCCTCGACCAAGTCTGCTGTTATAGACGCACGCCATCGTCGGACCTTAAGCTCCCTATTGCCAGGCAAGGAATTCAGTACAGGAATCTCAACATGTGGTGTTGTTGCGACACTGTTCGAAGGTGAAGGACAATCAGGTGATGTGCTGCTAACAGCACTGTTTGGCAGTCGTGCTAGAGAAGGCAGGTCACAAACAAACCCGGAGGGAAGCACTGGAACTCTTGTTTTACGTTTCCCGACGGCTTGAGCATAGTGAATGGACCCAAGCCGAGGTAACAAATCAATTGAACAAAGCGACACAAGAGCAAACGAACAAAAAGCAAAGATATCAGATGAGAACTGGTAATAAAAAGAACCTTAGGTGACGAACCATGAGCACCTGGGTCTAATTAAGTTATTCCTAGGAATATCAACCATGATTCAAAGTTAGTGGCTATCGTTTAAAGTTTTGCATGCGCAAATGAGTGCGTGCACGTACACAACGTAAAAGACTTCCCTTGAGCCAAGCTTTTTTTTTACGGCATATGCTTTATTTCAAAATACAAACGTTATTTACAACATGGTGTGTCTGTCAAGTACACATACAAACTACTTACAAAACCAAAAAACATAACATTGAAATTCAGTTCTATTTAAATGTTCCAATATCATTACGTATACCACCTACGCAAGGGAAAAGAGATATCTACCCTTAAAACACTAAATAAATAAAACTAACTGATTAAACTAGAACTGTGCCCTTGAAGGAGCATCTTCTTTATGATATTTAACTATTACATGAATTTTAATCTATATTTTCAACATTATATTTGTTTTTAATTTATTGACAAAATCAGAGAGTAATTGATCTATTGTGGAGTTTCCTGGTGTATATGTAATAGTGCATATACAACATGGTATGATTGAGTTTTCCTAACAGAGTTTTGTTTGCAATTGAAGAGGTGGGAAAAAGGCCAAATAAAGTTTCTTTAACAGACAGGTGTTGATTAGTATAATTAACGTTATTGAACCAATGAATAACTTCGTGGGAAAGCTTTTGAAAATTGGCAGTTAATAAAGGTATGGTTGATAGAGTCTTCATTTCCACAATATAAACAATCACTATCTTGTTTGAAACCAAAGCAGCATAATTCTTTCTTGGTGACTATAATTCTATGTAAGAATTTGTAATGGAATTCTTTTAATTTATTTTCTCTGCAAATCTGTTTTGCCAAATTGGAGATATGTTGCCATTTGCTGGAATTTAAATTCATAGTATTACTCTAAATTCTAAATTCATAGTATTACTCTAAATTCTAAATTCATAGTATTACTCTAATCTTAGTATTACTATTTCCTAAATAATTTTCTTCAAGAGGTTTGTCTTGATTACATGCCTTAGTTACTAATGCTTTCAGAATAGCATTAAATACTTGATGAAAATTTAGGAAATTCGTTCTTAAGTCATATTTGCTTTGAAACTCTTGAAAGGAAAGAGGTTGTCCATTTTCATTAAGTAATACTTTAATATAAATAATTCCTTTGGAAAACAATTCCCTAAGAAAGAAGGGTTTCCCTCCTATTAAAATAGCTTTATTGTTAAAAAGGATTGTTTCCTGCCCCTGTTCATACTTGTACTGAGATTCAATTTCAGAAAAAAGGATAGAATGTCCTTGTAGAAAGCTGGCAATTTAGGATCTAAATATTTTGTGTCATAGTTACATCTGAGCAGAAAATTTAATCCTCCAAGTTTTTTTTAAAAAATAGTCTGGTATTGATTTCCAATTATGGCTGTTGGGTTTAAAAAGTCTTAGGATCCAGGCAAGTCTTAATGCCTTTATCATTATATTGACATCAGTCATACGAATTCTGCCTTTATCATAGTCTTGATAAATACTTTCTCTCTTAATTTTGTCTTTTTTGTTGTTCCAAAGGAAACCGAATAACCTATTTTTGATGGCATATCTGATTTCATTTGGGACATTGACATTAGACGCTGTATAGACTATTTGTGTTAGCCCGAGCAATTTAATGATCAAAACTTTTCCAAACAGGGTCAAATTTCTTGCTTTCCATAAATCCAGTTTTGTCTGCAATTTCTGAATTTTTAAATCGAAATCAAAGTGCTTGTTCTTGTTTTCATCATAGGAAAAGTATATCCCTAAGATTTTAACAGGTTGGTTTACCCACTCTAATTGTAATGGCTTGGTTTTGTTCCTTGACCACTTTCCTAACCATATCACCTTAGTCTTTTTTTTGTTTAATTTTAAACCAGAGATGGCACCAAATCTACTAATTGTGTTAAGAACGTGTTCTACAGAAGAACCATCTGCGCAGAATAAGTTAGTGTCATCTGCAAATTGACTTATTTTAACCTCGTTTCCAAATAAATTAATTAATTGGTGGCAAAACGATTATTCATTACTGCACTTTCAATATTAGCATAAAAGATTCTAACCCACTTCTTGACATTCTCACCAAAATTGAAAAGCTCTAATATCTTCTCTACAAACTGCCATTCCAAAGTGTCAAAAACTTTTTTAAAATCCAATGACACCAAAATTCCCCCTTTTTTTCTCCGCCATGGTGTACTCCATTACATCGTTTATCAATCGTATATTCTCTCTAATATAACGACCTTTCATAAACCCAGTTTGATCAGAGTGCACTAATTTTGGAAGTACAGTCTCTATTCTTTTAGCCAAAGTCAAAGCAATCTTATAATCTATGTTGAGTAAAGTTATAGGGCTCCAATTCTGTAGGTCTAATAAATCGGAATCTTCCTTGGGTATCAGAGTAATAATGCCTCTTTGCTGTGAAATGGAGAGCTCTCCATTTTCAAAGGCTTGGTTTAGACTGTTCATGAGATCAGTTCTACTAGATCGAAGAAGTGTTTATAGAACTCAGCGATAAATCCATCTTCGCCTGGAGATTTATTGTCTTTGAATGTTTCTAACACCTTCTTACCTTCTTCCAAAGTGAAAAGCCCTTCCAGTTCATTCTTTTCTTCGTTATCAATATCCCCAATAAATTAATCATAATCCACTTGGGACACTGTTGTTTTGGAGCTGTATAAATCTTCGTAAAATTTCTCTATTGTTTCTAAAATTTTATCTTTGTCCTTTATTATTTCGTTATCGTCTGTTTGGAGTTCAGAAATTGTTTTCCTGTTGTAGTTTCGTTTTTCTAAATTGAAAAAGTATTTGGTTGGTTGCTCTCCTTTCTCTACCCATCGCCATTTAGATTGAAAGATAGCCACGTATCCTTTTTCTTCATATATCGTTTGCATTTCTATTTTAAGGCTCTCATATTCATTTAAAATATCATCTATGTTTGATAAATTATCACTGTTACATATTTTATAATCAAGCTCTTCCAGTTGTTTAGAAATTTCAGATTCCCACTTAAAAGCATCTCTAGCTTTTCTTTTCGCTAAAGACACGGTGTGGTTGCGAATTTCCATTTTAGTTAATTCCCATGCTAATCTTTTGTCCTTCAAAGACTCGTATTTCTCACGTATTCGAGGAATTAATTCACAGATTTCACCTGTGTAATTTTTGTCCTTCAATATGGTGTCATTGAACTTCCAAAATTCTGGTCCCCTTGGCGAGTTGTTTGGCCATGATAAACAAAGATGAACTGTTTTGTGATCCGGAGTTATCGAGGCCTTAATTCCGGTGCTTTTGACGTGTTTTGAAAGATTCTTTGCGATTAAAATAAAATCCAATCTAGACTTAACATTTAAGGCTTTAGACACATAGGAATAAGTGTTCAAATTTGGGTAGCGAGCTCTTTGTATATCTATTAAATCAAAACTTTCCATTGTCATCAGAAGTAAATGCCTGAATTGTGAGAGCATGCGTGGTATCTACGAAGGCAGACGTGTTTTTTGAGCGGGATAAATTTTCCCTTTCCTCAGCACCGTTTCAAAGTCTGTGTTGATGTCGAGCCAAAGTAAAGGCAAGAAAAACAAACAAGGAGATCGGGGCTCCACAGAAGAATCACCAAAGGTCGCCAAAAAGCCAAATACAGGACCGACTTCAGAAGACCAAGTCGAAGACAACATGGCGGACAATGAAACAACTGTTGCTTCTCAAGAAGAACCGACACTTCTGCAATTAAGAGACATTTTAACAGATCTACAGGAATCTGTTGCGGTAATCCTGAAGGAGAATATCAACCTTAAAGAGGAACTGTCCCAGATAAAAGCATCCTTTCAGTCACAAGGGCGAGACCTTGACAAGTTGAAGAAGTCGCTGGAGAAGGTGACAAATGAAAATACGTCTCTCAAGTGTGAACTGGACCACGCTAGGAAAAAACTAAAAGAACAAGAGGAGGAGAAAGCGAGACTGTGGGTGGAGCAGGACGAATTAGAGCAGTACAGCAGGAAAAGCTCGCTCAAGATTCATGGTTTACCAGAAAATGTTTATTCGTCGACCGAAGAAGCAGTCTTGGAGATAGCAAAGGTGCTGAATGTTGAGATGATACCTAACAATATCGATATTTCACATAAACTCAAACGCAAAGGAAAAACGTTCATCATTGTCAAGTTCAGCGGCCACAAGATCAAAATGGAGCTGTACAAAGAAAGAACAAAATTAAAGAACATCAACATAGCAAGCGTCTTTCCTAGCTTCAGCAACGCCACCTCAGCCGGTCAAGCTCGCATCTTCATCAACGAGAATCTGACGGCATATTGACGTAGTCTTGTTGGTAAAGCAAGCAGTATGCGGGAAGACGACACCATTTGCAGTCTCTGGACAAGAGACGGAAAAGTGTTTGTAAAAACCTCGCTGGATGGAGCGCCAATCAGAATTGTCACAGAGGATGACCTGGACAATCTCTAACTTTAAAAGTGCAAACTAGGAACTTCTGATCTTTTTTACCTGACTGATTTACTCAGGTCTTTGTTTACTCATGGACTCGTTATGTTTACAAGCTTGGATGTATAATCATGTTTTTTTTCCTTCCTTCGATAGGTAAGAGAGGAAAGGGAGTAGGTCTTTAGGAGCGAAAGAGGTAAGTGCCCAAAACTCGAAATTAGTTGTGTGCGTTTTGTTTTGCTTGTCAGTTTGATTTTTTATTTTTTTTTCTCCGTAATTGAATTTCAGTACTTGCACTCAAACTTGCATTTTCTGGCACTACTTACTCAGCAGTTTCTATAGCTGCACACTCCATGAATAATCTTGATTTTAATGAGAAAACTTGTAATTTGATTTCACTTAACGTGCGAGGCATAAGGGACCAAAGTAAGAGAAGGAGCATATTTTCTTTCCTCAAGGATCAGAAAGCATTGTTATATTTTCTTCAAGAAACGTTTTCTGTGGTCGAAGATGAACCTGTATGGAAAAAGGAATGGGGAGGGAGAATGATCTTTTCTCACGGCAGTCGCCATAGCAAAGGGGTATGCATTCTAATTGATCCATCAATGAAAGAAAACTTAGAGTATTCTTTTTCAGACAATGTGGGTAGAATAGCGCTAATTACGGTGAGCTTCAACACTATTAAACTGTCACTTTGTAATATTTATGCTCCCAATAATCCAAATGATCAACTGCAATTCATTCAAGAACTTAACAACTGCTTGATAGACAAAGCAGAGTTCACAACGCTGATTGTAGGTGGAGATTGGAATTGTACACTAACAAAGAAGGACAAAAAAGGTGGTTTAATTTGGAGGCCAACGAACTTTAGAAATGCGATTTTAATAACAATGGATATCTTTGATCTCATTGATATTCAGAGAGAATGGCACCCTAACGCCAACAAATATTCATATACATCGAAGGCGTTGAATTTAAAATCAAGGATAGACTATTTTTTATTATCTAAAGATTTGAAAAAATTCATTAAAAAGGTTGACATTCAGACATCAATCGCTCCAGATCACAAAACGATCTTTCTATCTTTAAATTGGCCAAAGGACACACCCAGAGACCCTGGCTTCTGGAAATTTAATAACATATTGCTTCAGGATGAAGATTATATCAAAAATATTCACGACAGCTATCCTCAATTACGTCAAAAGTACTCAGACGTCCATGACAAACAGATTTTTTGGGAGCTCTTTAAAATGGAAATTAGATCAATAACTATCGCTTTCGCCAAGGCAAAATCGAAGATCATAAACACGCGAGAGCTTGAAGTCAAGCAGCAGTTAGACACCCTTGATGCTATAATCTGTGATAGTAGTGATCTTCAGAACATTGACCGTGAATTAAAACTGTATGATGATCTCAAAAAGGAGCTACAAGAGCTGTTTGAATGCAAAGGGAAAGCAGCAATGTTCAGATCTAAGTGTCGCTGGTTGGAGAGCACCCAACAACTTACTTCTTTAATCTAGAGAAGAGAAATTACAACAAGAAGATAATTACGGAACTTGAATTGGAAGACAGTCAGGTTATTGTCGATGAAAAACAGATCCTGTCAGCAATAGAGTCTTATTATAAGGAGCTTTACACATCCAAGAGTTTAGCAACTCAACTTGAATTTGATCAATTTACTCACAATTTAGAAATTCCAAAATTATCGGATGATGAACGCGACCAACTTGAAGGCGAATTGACTTACGATGAATGTAAAGAGATACTCCAAACCTTTAAGGATGGAACGTCACCGGGTGAGGATGGTTTCACAGCGGAATTCTATAGAAATTTTTTTTGACATCATAGGTAGGGATCTCGTTGATTGTCTGAATGCTGCTCATGATAAGGGTCAATTATCGATCTCACAACATAGAGGTGTAATAACTCTAATACCAAAACAGGAAGAATCGTTATTGAATCTCAAAAACTGGAGGCCAATTACGTTGCTAAATGTAGATTACAAAATAGCTTTGAAAGCCATAGCCAAAAGAATGGAACCTGTACTTCCAAGTCTGATACACTCCGATCAAACTGGATTTATAAAGGTAGATATATTGGGGAGAATATTAGACTTACCAGTGATCTAATGGAACAAACAAAAAAAGATCAAACTACCAGCATTTTATTATCACTCGACACTTTGGAATGGCCACTCATACATTACGCATCAGTGATTTTTAATTTTGGACCAAATTTAAGAAGATGGGTGAATGTTTTTTCCCAGATGTAGAGAGCGCAATTCTTAACAATGGATTTTCTACTAACTGGATTAAACCCACATCTGGGTTAAGACAAGGTTGCCCCCTATCTCCTTTTCTTTTTATACTTACAGCAGAATTAATGTTGAGTAAAATCAGGCAAAGTGAGAATCTAAAAGGAATTACTCTCTGCAATAATGAAATCAAAGTGAGTCAGTTCGCAGATGATACAAATCTCTTTTGTGCAGACCCGCCATCACTGGAGAATGTTTTGTTACTTTTAGGAGAATTTGGCAAGATCTCTGGTTTAAAACTTAATATTGATAAAACTAAAGCTATGTGGCTTGGAAGGTGGGCCAACAACCGAAACAACCCGTTAAATCTCAAATGGGTGCATTGTCCAGTGAGGATTTTAGGTATATATTTATCATATGACATAAAAGGCAATGAGCATTACAACTTCAATCTTAAAATACAAAAACTCCAAATGAATCTTGACATATGGAGATCCAGAGACTTGGCCTTATTTGGAAAGGTACTGATAATAAAATCTCTAGGGATCTCGCCTCTTGTCTATTCCTCTTCGAATGTTGACGTTCCAAAGGATGTCATCAATAATGTAAAGGGACGGCTATTTAAATTTTTGTTGGAGAAACAAACCAGACAGAATCAAACGTGCAGGTCTTTACCAAGACCCAACAAAGGTGGATTGCGCATGTTGGATGTTGAAACAATGATAAAATCATTACATTTGGCTTGGATCCCAAGGCTTCTAAAGGGCGGGCTCCATAACTGGAGGACAGTACCGGATCACTGTTTTAGAAGTTGGGGAGGTCTAAGATTTCTCCTTAATTGCAATTATTGTGTCAGGTTTTTAGATGATCTTCCAAACTTTTACAAAGATGCGTTAAAAGCCTTTAGCAAGCTTATAAATCTCTCTTCCGAGGATAGCCCCCATGATACCGTTCTTTTCAACAATAAAGAAATCCTAATTGGTAGCAAACCTTTCTTTAACAAGGAGTGGTTCTTTAAAAGCATATGCAAAATCCAGGATCTCTTAGATGATAATGGCCGTTTCCTATCTTTTAGTGACTTTCAAGTGAAATATCGATTAACTAGAACCAACTTCCTCAAGTTTTACCAGGTTATTGACGCTATCCCAAAATATCTTTTTCTGAAGTCACGAACTTTGGAGTCATCAGTGTTGACCAATTTCGATGATCCATGGTCCTTTCTTTTAGGAAATGGACTAGTAATTAACCTCTTGAACGCAAAATCAAAAGACTTTTATTGGCTTCTTATTAACAAGACATACACTGCTAAACAAACTGGTCCGAAAAGATGGGATTCCACAGTAACTTTAAAAGAGGAAGACTGGAATAATATTTTCAAATCAATTTGAATAATTTGTAAGGAAAACAGATTAAAAGAATTCCATTTCAAATTTATTCACAGAATTATCGTAACAAAGAAAGAACTCCTTAGGTTTGGGATCAAAACTAACAGTGATTGTCTCTACTGTGGAGAAAGACTCTATTGACCACACCTTTCTTGAATGTCAATTCACCGGAAACTTCATTAAAAGCTGTTTGAATTGGTTTAATGATGTTAACAATACTCACTTCAATCCAACTACTGTAGAACTTTTATTTGGTACTCACAACAAAAAGTCTACTGTTGACAAGCTGTTTAATTATACTCTCTTGTTCATGCATCGTTATATATACACTAGAAAATTAAATGAGGTTGCGTTACTCCTTCCAGACTTCACTAACAAAATCAGGTATAGATAGTCTAGAAAAATTTCCTCCTGAGTAAGAAAACAATGCCTCTCCTCTTAAATATCAAAACGTCCGAAATTTTCCTTGCAACTGTTATTTCTTTAATTTGTCTCGTTTGTAATTGCTAAAAAATGTAAAAAATATGTTAATATCTTAAAAGTTATACTGTAGTGAGATTAAGTTTAGATATCAGAATTAGTTTGTTTAATTTAGTGATTGTAAAAAGAGTGACAATTAATAATTGCATGTGTGTAAGTAAATGTACTGTAATTAGTGTAAGGTGTAAATACTTGTGTTGTAGTTAATGTTTCTATTGTAAGTATTGTAAGATTTTTGTGTTGTAATAACAATAAAAAATGTTCTTTATTAAAAAAAAATGCCTGAATTGTGTTGGTTTCCACGGTGCTCCACCTTTTTTTATCTTTTTTTGTTAATGTGCAGTTCCAATCACCTCCAACAATGAGGTTGGTCAATTCAGATTTATCAATGATGCAATTGTTGAGTTCTTGGATAAATTCTAATTGCTCCGATGAATTATTTGGTGCATAGATATTGCAGAATGAAACTTTCTGCCCATTTATATTGACTGTAATGAGAACAGTTCTTCCTAAATTGTTACTAAAAGAGTATTGTACATTATAGCTTATTGAAGGGTCTGTTAATATGCAAGTGCCTTTGCTGAATTGAGACCCATGGGAGAAATACATTTTGCCTCCCCATTCGTTTTGCCAAATTGTTTCGTCTTTTAGTTCAGAGAAAGTTTCCTGAAGAAAGTAAATGCTTGCCTTTTCATCTTTTAAATATGAAAAGATGCTCCTTCTCTTTGCTTGATCGCGTATTCCCCTTACATTGAGTGAGATGACTGCACATTAAGTTACTTTGCATTGGAATGTAATTGTGTAGTTTGGAAAAACAGACACAAAAAATAAAAATAACAACAAACGCTAGTTCCACTAAATAAACTAAAGAAAAATTAAAGAGATTAAGCTTCTTGCTATGCTTTCTTAGACCACCTTGAGACTTCCCTCATCTACTACATATTTCCAGTACTGGTGGCAACCTACCAGCAATCTATATTGACCTAAAGATTATTTAAATCATCCTCTGTATTAATTCGGATCAGCCTACCCTCAGGTGAAGTCTTGACAAAGATTTTTCTGTCTACAGTCCACACTCCTTTAAGTAATCTATCTTCCTTCCTTCCGTTGGCAATCTGCACCAGGTTTCGCCGGTGTGTTGTCAAATTCTAGTTAATAAATATGCGGTTTGATGAGGCCCTTGCTGCTGCAGATGCGCTCAGGAAGAGTTGTGAGAAACTGACATTCCTTAGTTGAACTTGTTGCTTCTAGAGTGCCCTCTTAACTTTGTGGCTAATAAATCTTGCTATGATAGGCTTTGTCTTTTTTCTTTTGATCCTATGACAAATGTCGATATCTTCTTGCTTAACGTTAATGTTCAGGGCTTCTGCAACTTTCAAAACTGCATCTTCGTCATTGCAAACATTTTCAGGAATGCTCTCAATCTCAAGGGAATTTTTTCTTGTATACTGTTCGAGCGTGTCCATATTTTTGTAAAGCTCATCGATTTCTTCTTCCTGCTCTTTCACCTGTTGTTTAGTTGTTTTCAATTCCAATTTGAGTTCGTCATTGCCCTTGAGTGCTGCATTTAGTGATTCTTTGCCAGTTCTTAGCTCAGATTCCTGTTGCTTGAACCAGGTTTCTAGCTCCACAACTTCATTAGAAAGTTTGTCCTTTGATTTTAGAAGATCTTTCAGTATTGCACAGATATCTGGGAGGTCAGGTTGGTCGTCTTCCCGCTCCACTGCATCTGCAGGCTGAAAGTCTGCGGACGCCATGTTGACACGTTTAGGATCTGCAATTTCGTCGTCAGTGTAACCTCTTTCCCCTCGCTTGTTTTCACCACCTGTCCTGTTAGGGGGCATATCTTTTACACCACTTTCATGCTGTTGCTGGGCTTTTTCGACTGATTCTGAAGAGTTTTGAGGGAAGACACCTTCCTTCAAAAGAAAACGTGGCCGCTGTCTGCCACCACGCGCATGCCAAGCTTGACAGTGAAATAAATTCTTGTTTTTTCTTAAACAAGCACCGTAAGGTACCTCTTTTATTGCATTAAATTAGTCTATAATTCATTGCCTTTCCACAGAATGAGTAAGAAAAAATTTTTAAATCAGGTAAGAAAATTCATGCCAAAAATGTTTACTTACCCTTTCACTTGTAACCCGAACCTTGCCACCGCTAGAAGACGCACCTTAAAGGATGTCTTTTCTAAAGAAATTGAAACAAAATCACTAAACCTGACAGTTGTCACGGACAAGATTCAAGGCCATCCTACACTCTGTCATCTGGAGCCGAGAAAGGTGTATGATAAGGTTCGCAGTGAGTGGCACTCTGGCAACAACACCAGCTAACAACATTCAGATATGGATGACGGCCAACCCTAAGCTAAATTGCCCAAAGAAAGTGACACTATCTGACAAAATGTCCCACTACTTTTCAAATGAAGAGAGCAGTGTATCAATGGTGCCTCCATCAAACTCAAGCTATTTGACTAGGAATATCTTTACTCATGATCACAGGAAATACCTTCTTAAAGTATGCAGCAGCATGGTGAAATCAGGCATCATTTCACAAACTGTGGTCAAGGACTTGCTTAGCAAAGGTGAGGAGGGCAAAGATTTACGCGAGTTCACCATAAAGCAATCAATTAATCGTCTGAAATACGAGAGAAGGTTAAATCATTGTAAATGAACCAATAGTGCAACTTGCCAAACAACATACATTTGTATGTCTTTACTTGATCTTCAATCAGACGATTATCACACGAAACCACTAATACCTGGAAGAAAACTCGTACACTGTTTATATGTTTTCGATTTGTTTGGTTTCGCTTCAGGTGGGACGACTATTTGCCACCACTCAGAAAGTATATAGAAGCAAAATCACACCAAATGGAAATGACCACAGGGAAAAAAATTAAAAGGTTGATAGAACTTAAAAATAAATCAGAAGCAAAAAAGTGCACATCAAAGTACTTAATGTGCTTGGTTTTTACACAAGTACACAGGTGTACCTTCAAATCATTATTGCCATAACCGATTACAAAACAGATAGCACAGAATCTTGCTTACAGATCTAGAAATTTAATGTGGACCTTTGTCACCAAAGTTTTACAAAGTGCTCTTTAGCTTTCCAGGTCATTTGCCAGCTAAATTTTGTAACTTCGGGTTGCAATCATTAAGCTAAGCATATGAAAAGCTGATATGCAGCAAAATGAATGATACTCCATCAGGACCAAAGTTTAGGAAGCATAAAGCCTGTAAATACAAGCTAGCTTTGGCTTAAGGATCCTAGTTCAAGTTGGATATCTAGGAAGAGAGAACGTTTACTTACCCATATTCTTCTTCACACATTTTATTTCAAAATTTTTACCTTGATTTTGCACAAGGGAGGTCCAGTTACGTTAAAGTTAAGGTTGACATAAGCATAGTTTAGTTAGTATTTCTCAATAAACAACAAACTACATTTCGTTTAGATTAGTTTTATATCAAAAACAAATTACGTTAAAGTTAAGGTTGTCATAAGCTGGTAGTTTACAGTGTAGCTTGTATTTCTAAATAAACAACAAACTTCATTTAGCAGGGGCGTAGCGTCCATATATGCACGTATGCCCGTGCGTACAGCTGATATCTGAGAAATTTTTTTTTTGGAATTGCTTAAAAACGTTTTTTCTCATTAAAGCTGCTGGCTGATAATTTCATATTTCATTTTGTCAAATTATACTGGCATTTTTTATTAGATTTCCCTTTATCCAAGCATTAATCATTCAGTGCTGATGACAAGATGCATTCGAGTGGACTGGTAAGTAAAAATAGAAAAAAAAACGCCTCATGTACCCCTCCCTCAAGGTCATCCAGCCTCACCAGTTTCCCCAGCCCCACAGGTATTCTTGAAGGAGAGGTTACTATGCCATGACGTGTGGCTTCAGAACAAAACGTATTTGCTGCCAATGGAGATTAGGAATAATATATACCTCTAGCGAGGTCAAACAGTGAAGCCCTAGTGAGTGATTGTCCGAAGAAACTGTTAGAGAATACAATGAATATCTCTGCGACTTGAGGAGCGTGATTACTAGCTTCTGTGTTGTTTTTGTGTGTTTTGTGACAGAGTACACACATATGGCTCGAAAATCGATACACGATTACTTAAACGTAATTAACAAGACAACTGAGCAACGTGCAGAAGAAGCTCAAGGTACGTAGGCTTAAATTATCTATTTCAGTTCAATAAAATAACTGTTCAAGATAATTTTCTGTTCAATATTTTCGAGAATATTTTGATAGGGACGACATCTGTTTTTAATTATGTTTCACTAATTGTGGACGCATTGAGTGACAAGTTACCGGGATTTGAATTTTCAACATTTTTTTTTGTTAGCGGTAGAGGGTAGAGCGGGGTTGCAAATTTGAAAGCTGTGGACAATACGAAATAGATCCAAAAAGAACGAGTACACAGTCAGTAGCTCAACTTGTGATCGATTACTTCTTTTGTTTACGTTCGTTAGAAGCAGACCCTCCGAGCAACATTTTTACCCAAACAACTACTGCAAGACAAAGCGACTCTTCTGAAGCCAGTGCCACAGGCAGGTTGGTGACAAGCGGCCCAGAATATCCCGATGTTTACGTTTAAGGGAAAGCAGCATCCACGTTGTCTGATAGTGAAAAGATGTCCTTATCGGAGGGCAAATGGGAAAGTAGTGATCTTCACAAGTACGCATTCCCGTCAAGGTATTCACTTCCTGTTGCACTATAGATAATAATTGATATCGTTTCCAACACCATCCATGGATGAGCTTGTGATAATAAAAATCTTTATTTAACAATACATGAAAATGTTAAAATGTTTTGGCAAGACTACTCTCAGACTCACTCCCTTACAGTTTTTTTTGTGTCGTTTTTTTAATTATTGGTGAAGAACTCGTTGTCTTGTATCTTTCAGGAGAATAAGCGTCAAAACCGAAAATTCAGCCCAACCTGGATAACTCAGACCCCATGGCTTCGATATAGCCCTTCAACAGATACAGTGTATTGCTGCTATTGTGCTTTATTTGGCACTCAGTCTAACTGCTTTCGCTCCAACGACTGGTCAAACATAAGCAAAGTTATTAACAGGCACAATGCAAATACTGATCACTACTCAGCTGTTGCCAGAGGGCAGGCCTATTTAACACTGCAACGTGATGGAAGGCCAAACATTTCGCAGCAACTGCACCAGCAACAGGTTGAGGAAATTGAGCGAAATAGATTTGCATTAAAGTCTATCGCCGAAGTTCTGATAATGATGGGTAAGCAGAACATTCCCATCAGAGGTCATGTTCCTGAGGAGAGCAACTTCCATGCCATCCTTTCTCTTAATGCGAAGCAAAACTCCATCCTCCGAAATCATATCGAGCAGGCAAGGCCAACAGCAAAATACACAAGCCCCGAAATTTAGAATGACATTTTGGACATAGCAGCTTCACAGATCTTGAATGCAATAGTTGCTGACTGTAGAAAAGCACAATGCTACGCATTTATCGCTGACGAGTCCACAGATGTTGGAGTAAAAGAACAAATTTCATTGTGTGCTCACTTTGTTGACAAAAAGGAAGATGGCAAGCGCTATGTCCGGGAAGATTTCCTCACTTTTGTCTATGAGGAAAATGGCACAACTGCAGATGCTTTAACAACTCAGTTCTTGGATGCCTTAAACAAAATTGGTGTGCCCGTTGACAAAATGAGAGCACAGGGTTACGATGGCGCCAGTGTCATGAGCGGGCACATTAATGGGGTTCAAGCAAGGGTCCGCAGAGTCAACCCAAAGGCCATTTACATCCACTGTCGTGCCCATGTGTTAAATGTTTGCATTGTTCATGCCTCTAAGCTTCCAATTGTTCGAAACATAATGGATACAATGCAGGCGGTTTCTCTGGCGTTCAAGTTCTCTGCCAAGCGCCTTCTCGTGTTCAAAGAACAGTTAGGGAACAATGCTGCTGTACAGGAAGAGATGGGCAGAAGATCGAAGCTAAAGGTACTCTGTGAAACACGCTGGGCATCTCGTGCCGACTGTTTGGATGTATTTGTCACCTCATTTCAGGTAGATCCTTGAATTTGTACTGACTTAACTTACAATGTACAGGTCCTGTACTGAAAAATAGAACCATAGTACAAGACATTAGGTAGTAAGCTCTGACTATCGTTTAATAAACATCATTGGCTATGTAATGCAATTAATCTCATCTAATATCTTTCAGGTTATCGTTGATACCCTTCAGCAATTGAGCGAAGGCGGCGACAGCAAGGCCAGGGGATTATGCGCATCTATTCTTAAATGGGATTTTACAATAACATCAGTTGTTCTTCAGCACATATTTAAATATACTCACCGATTATCACTGCATCTTCAGGTCAGTGTAACGTCGCAATACTTTTTGTACAACATTGGCACTGGCTTCTCCAAAGTATTAATTGTGCTGCTTGAAAAGTGCTTTGGGCCACCTGAAGCTCTGAGCAGTTTCTTAGCACATGACCAGCTGTGATCCAACCCGTCTGCTCTCGTATATTGGTCATCCCTGTCCATGACCCCAACAACTTGTCCGTACAGCTTCCTTATTGTTAATGAGTCAGGGTTAATGATTTGAGTTAGGTCACCAATTAGAATTTCCACTGTTTTGCCTGCCTTTTAAACATTCCAGGTTTTCTTTACTAGAGCCCTGAATTCGAATTACTCCAGGCATCAGAGGAGGCCAGAGTCTGTGTATCAGTCTTGTGAGCAGAGAGAAGCGATGACAGCATTTGGGATGCCTTGGTGGAAAAGGCGACATCCATTGCAGAAGTCTACGAAATCCAACCATGTGTTCCCAGGACGATGGGAAGGCAGGAACATCGCAACGTCGAAGCTGACACACCATCTGCATATTGGAAGAGGAGTCTGTATCTTCCCTTCTTAGATCACCTTGTCAACGAGCTTGATGAGCAGTTGGTGAAACCCCTTCCTGGCTTCCAAGTGCAGCTTCTTATTCCTGGTAAGGAAATCTAGTTATCTATTTATTACCCTATACAAACACATGACAATAAAGCAAAAAACGTTGACAATTTGAATACTAAATTAGTGGCCAGAAGGCAAAAACGAAACCACGGAACGGATCGCTACAAATAGTTATCCTACTAACCTTAAAAAGATCACCTACTGCTTGTATAGTGTTAGCATAGAGTAATTTATTCTTATTCAATTCTAAATCTAATTACAGGGAAGCTCATCGCTCTAACAGAAAGAGCCATTGCTGATATATTCAGCTATTACGGCAGTGACATGGGAATCTCTGAGGATGAGTTTAAAACCGAAGTCACAAGATGGAAGCACAAATGGAGTGGCATGGATCCGAATGTGACGCCGCAGACTTTGGTTGAGACTCGACCACGCAAACTCCCAATTTTATCCCGGTGTTGCTCTCGTAACATTGTTAACATACCCTGTGTCAACATGCACTGCCGAACGCAGCTTCAGTAGTATGAAGAGACTAAAATCTCCTCTGCGAGGTACGATGATGGACGAACGATTGAGCTCCCTAGCAATACTTCATATACATAAACACAAGAACGTGGATATTGACAGTTTGGTAACGGAGTTTGCCTGTCTTAAGGGTTGATGCCTCGCCCTTTGCTTATGACCTGTCTCCGTTTATGTATTTTTTTTCTTTTCGTAACACTGTAGCTTACAGAAAACACTAGAGAAATGGTTAAAATAAACAACTTTCTACTGCATTTTTGCTACATTATTTATTGAAAATGCCCCGCAGAAAAACCAGGAAATGGCATTTCCGAGACCCTAAATTTCAAAATTTTCTGGGGGAGCATGCCCCCAGACCCCCCTAGTTGTAAGCGCCTTTGGCGCTTAGAAAAAAATTTATACTCATGCATACATCATCAAAATCCCACGCTACACCCCTGTTTAGATCATATTAATTCCCTCAGTTTTATATGAAAAACAAATATGTTAAAGTTAAGGTTAGTATAAGCAGGTAGTTAAATTTATTTCTGCAGTTTCATATGGTAAACAAATTACATTTAAGTTAAGGTTGACAGTGACTCTGTAGTTTGCTTTTCCAAATAAACATCAAAAAACACAATAATACGATTTAAGAGTGCATCCACGAGAGGACCAGGCAGGGGCGGCACAAGCTATCTCGCCGATTTCGATGAAACTTGGTCAGTTTGAAGGGGTTCACTCGAAAGTACTTCAGTCTAAGTTTAAGAAAATTTGGTCAAAACCGGGGGGGTAGTTGACCACCCCCCTTGTTTTTTCAACAAAAATGACCAAAAATAACCCCCAAAATGGTAAAAAGTACAAAGCTGTACTGCTCATAAGAATTCAACCAAATCTTTTCAAATTTTCAGTGAATGTTGTCCTACCCAAAGACGATATACTGTCCACGTTTCGTTTTTCTATGACTAGTTCCTATTACACAAGTCGTCTCAGAGAAGACCCCCCTCTCACCCAATAGTGAAAACTGTTAAAATACCCAAAGTTTAGGGCAAAATATCTCCAATGGTGGAGCATGCTTCAAATATCGGAGCATACCGTCTAAAAGGTGGGACTTCATACTAACATTATCTGCAAAAAAATCTTTGGGCACTCACTGAACTATTCCAAAGGAAGGCTGCGAATACTTTGTCCACCACAGGGTACCGGCGTCAATTTTTTTCATTATAATGTGTTAATTCTGTAATTATGACACGGCAACAGACAGAAAATGTCACAAAATGGTTACATACCATACACTTTAATGAAACAGAACCATTTCTATCTAATCGCTCAAAGAAAAAAATTCGCCCACCACAGGGTACCCACGTTATTTTTTTTCATTATAATGCATTAATTTGGTAATAATGACATAGCAACAGACAGAAAATGCCGCAAAATGGTTACACACCATAAACTTTAATGAAATAGAACCCTTTCTATCTAATCGCTCAAAAAAAGAAATTCACCAACCACAGGGTACTCACATCAATTTTTATTTTTCATTATAACGCGCTACTTTGGTAATAATGACATAGCAACAGACAGAAAATGCCACAAAATGGTTACACACCATAAACTTTAATGAAATAGAACCCTTTCTATCTAATCGCTCAAAAAAAGAAATTCACCCACCACAGGGTACTCACATCAATTTTTATTTTTCATTATAACGCGCTAATTTGGTAATAATGACATAGCAACAGACAGAAAATGCCGCAAAATGGTTACACACCATAAACTTTAATGAAATAGAACCATTTTGAAGGCCTTTGTTTGTCCTAAGCTATCAAAATAACAATCGGCGGCTTAATGATGGCTCTATCATTGTATAAGCACTCGTAGGACTTACTCTTTGCTAAGTCAAACACGCGAGTCACAGAATACTATCAAAATGCTTACATTGTCTATTTGAATGTTAGAATGATTGTATAATGAGATTTGCTTTTGCTCGTCTAAAAAAGGAATAATACATTTGCTTGAAACTTGCATGACTGACATCACATCTTGATACAGTGTTGATACAGAAAACATTATCAAAAAGACCTCGCTTTACTGCAAACATATTGATTGGCTTACATCTCAATGTTGGTTGCCTAATATGCCTAAAAGGAAGAAAGAAGCATTATATGCAGCACATATAATGTTATTTTATATCGAGACATTTTCTTGGATACTATAATATGTCTATCAGTTATTTGGGTGGAGCAAGGAAAGGCACATCACCTAGGAGACTCCAATCAGATACTAGTAGGCGGGATCACGGTTACTATTTAGTTTGCTTGGCATGTCAGTTTCGGCCTCCTTACCATTCAGCAGCAACGCTATCTCCAGAGCTAATTTTCAAGTTTTAAGGCAAGTACTCGTCACCCTCTTTTGTTGTTTGTCGGGTTTTCCGGTTTCTTTTTTAATTTACTAACGCAATGGGAAAACCTCGCGTCTTAATTCTGGGCCACTCTTTTATTCGTCGCCTGCATGAGCATATTAATCGTCCAAACGAAAGCGCCTATACTGCCAAGTTCGGTATTTCAACACCAGAATTTCTGTGCAAATGGCACGGCGTGGGCGGTCGAACGATCGATAAAGTTTTAAAGTATGATTTAAGTATTTTGGAGGATTTTGGCCCTGATATAGTGCTCTTACAGCTAGGAACAAATGACCTGCCCAACTCCCCCGCCATTACAGTGGGTTCCTCACTGGAACATCTAGTGACTGTGCTACACGAAGAGTACAAGGTCGACCTGATATGCGTATGTCAAACACTTCGCCGTTCCTCTTCCGATGTTGCATTTAACTTGAAAGTTGGGCTATTGACAAAATATATGAAAACGGTACTTGAGCCCATCTCATACGCATTCTTCTGGTCTCACAGGGGGTTTTGGAAAACAAAGGGTACCTATTTGTTAGGAGATGGCGTTCACTTGAATGGTAGGGGGCAACATAAATTGTATCGCAGTTTACGAGGGGCAGTGCTCAAATGCTTGCGTTTACTTGATGTGGTTTAGCTACTTATTCATATCTGCGTGTCGCCGGTTCCAATTTTGTTTTCATGTTTCCTTGCTGTGTTGCGTCCGCAGCTATTTGACATTGTACTTTTATCTGCCGACAAATTTGAGCAATGCTCTTAATTCTACTGTCGGCTGTATGCTATGTCACTGTTATCTTAATGGGGTGCATGTTACTTATCTCGATTTTGATGGCAGTGTATTTCCTGCCATTCATTAATTTTGCCCCATTATCTGACGCAAAAAATAATTCTATCATGAGAGCAGGACATTGCCATTTAAGTGTACAACCCTTTCCAGCCACGTTTCGTGCCCAGTTGCACTTGGTTACTGTCCTCACCATTTTCTTTCTTGTATATTCGGAACCTGGCTTTGACTTGCTTATCGACTAGCTACAGTTTTAATTATGGGCCTATCACGTCTGCCCTTCGCGTCGCGCATCGGCATTTTAGTTCAGCCCTTCTCGTTTAACAAAGGTAGCTGCATGAACTCCTCTTTGTTCAATCACGAAGTCTAATTTTATTTAATTACACTCTCTGTAAAGCTATGTCTTCTCGTAAACGCCCATCTGCCAGCAACTCTCGCGGTCGACCCAAACGTGTTCGTGCCACTCCTTCGGTCTCGACAGCAACAGTGGTCCCACCTGCGACCACTTCCACTGTAGATATGGCGGCCCTAACGGCAACCCTTACGGCCGCTCTGACCAGCGCCGTTCAAGCTGCAATGAAGACTCCAAATTTGCCGACTGACGAGCCTCCTGCAAGTGAGGGTGCGAGCACCGCCATGACGGTCGAAGAGGCGGTCTCCGAGCAGTTGGCCCTTCTCACATCGCCAGACAAAGGTACTCATGAGCCCAGCTCCTCTGGCTCTTCTTCTTTAGACTATTCAGAGAAGCTAGTATTTTCCAGTATTGCCCTCGAGCTGGGAGGCAACGTTACTGATAACGTCAAGGCTCGAATCTGGGCTAACGAGTTTGTAGATTTCAGTCTTTTACTTTCAGTATCCCCTAGTCTTGACCATTATTCTTTGTCAGTCAATACCTCCTCTCTCAGCTCGGGGGCTCATCTTACTCTCGAGCCTTGTAAGACTACGAAAAAGGTCACTACCATTAATCAATGGATATCGGCATTTCATACTTTCGTAGCGATTTACATTGTTAGGTTTCCTAATGAGGCACCCAAACTGATGAAATACTGCGAAATCGTAAGAGACATTGCCGCTAAGTCTGGCGATTGGCTCTTTTACGACGAGCAATTTCGCCTCCTCCGGCAAACTGCTCCCAACAAGTATCCTCGGGACGCAGTGCATTGGGAACTATGGCTAAAGGTGACATTTCGTGGCCGACAAACCCCATCTAACGGCGACCGGCCCAACAATAGTCGACCCCGATCTAGTCAGTCGCCATTTCCGAAAGGTACCTGTTGGGCGTTTCAAGCCGGTCGCTTCTGTGGGGGTGGATGCAAATTCGACCATAAGTGCTTCAAATGCGGGGCAAAGCATCCTGCCACTCGCTGTAACGCCGAGGGTCAAAAACGCGCTAGTCCACGGTCAACCTCCCATCCTTCCCCGCAGAACTCCACAGCCGATGACTCCCGTAAGGGCAGATCGGCTTGAGGGCCTTTTAAATGGCTATCCCTTCCCTTTAAAAGATTACTTACTTCAAGGCTTTAATTTTGGTTTTCGCGTACATTTCGAGGGCGAGAGGCGAGTTTTTGCACCTCCTAATTTAAAGAGCGCCCTTGCCCAACCGGACATTGTTCACGATAAACTAAACAAAGAAATTACCGCCGGCCGTATAGCGGGTCCTTTTCACAACCCTCCTTTCCCAGACATGTTTTGCTCACCTTTAGGTATAGTTCCCAAGAAAAATCCCTCAGAATTTAGACTAATTCATCATTTGTCATTTCCCCGAGGTTTCTCTGTAAATGACTTTATCCCTAGCGAGTTTTCTTCGGTGTCGTACGCAACAATCAACGACGCTATTTCTGCTCTGAAACGTACAGGCAAGGGCTGTTTCATGGCTAAAACCGACATAAAGTCGGCTTTTAGGATTATCCCAGTCCATCCTGACGATCACCCCTTGCTGGGTATGAAATGGGAGAACCTTTATTACTATGATCGCTGTCTCCCAATGGGTTGTTCTTCTTCATGTGCCATTTTTGAAGCTTTTAGCACCGCTCTCGAATGGATAGCCATTCATCGTCTGGGGGCCTCAAGCGTACTGCATATACTCGACGACTTTTTATTTATCGCGGAATCTGCCGAAAAATGTCAGTCAGATCTTAATAACTTCCTAGGAATGTGTAAATTCCTTGGCGTCCCTATCGCCGAGGAAAAAACCGTTGGGCCAAATACGGTGCTGCAGTTCGCGGGTATTACGCTAGACTCTGTTTTACAAGAGGCTAGGCTCCCAGAGGATAAGCTTCAGAAATGCCACACTTTGTTATCCATGTTTTATTCACGCCGGAACGTTACACTTAAGGAGCCCCAATCACTCATCAGCCTCCTGAATTTTACGTGCTCAGTTATCTTACCAGGCCGAGCTTTTTTACGTTGTCTTATTGACCTCACGATAGGTCTACAGCGCCCATACCACCGTATCCGTTTAAACAAAGACGTTAAAGCCGACTTACAGGTTTGGATGCAATTTCTAGCGGGTTTCAATGGGCGTGCTTTCTTTTTAGATGACCTATGGGTTACCTCCACCTCGCTCGAGCTTTTCACTGACGCAGCCGGTTCAAAAGGCTATGGCGCGGTTTTCGGTCGAAAATGGTTTTATGGCTCGTGGCCTGAGTCATGGAGTTCCTTAAATATTACCTTCCTCAAATTTTTTCCCATCATCATTGCCTTGCATATTTGGGGGCCGACCATGGCTAATAAATGCATTTGTTTCGTGACCGATAATTCAGTGCTAGTTGAAGTTATCAACCGGCAAACTTCAAAGAATAAGCTCATTATGTTACTTGTCAGGGACTTAGTCCTTACTTCACTGGAGTACAACATTCTATTTCGGGCGCGACATATAGCGGGTATACACAATTCTCGTGCTGATTTTTTATCCCGCTTGCAGGTGAAACAGTTCAAACAAATTTTTCCAGAGGCGGACGAAATGCCGACTCAAGTGTCAGACAGCCTTCTGCCGAAGAGCTGGTCGCTTCCCTGAATGATCTGCTTTCCTCGGCCCTGTCCATGGGATCACAAAAGTTGTATTCCCGAGCTTGGAAAGTTTTTCATGACTTTTACCACCAATTCGTGTGCCCTTATTCATTTCAACTTCCGATTCCTCCAACTGCAATTGCGCTTTTTATATCATATCTCCGCGCACGCAAATTGGCCGCGTCTACAATTACCTCTTATCTATCAGCCATCAGCTATGTTCACAAAATGAAGGAATTACCTGACCCAACTAAGACATTTTTGATTCAAAAACTTTTGACTGCGGTCAGTAAACAAAGGTCACCTGATACCAGACTTCCTATCACGAAACCTGTTCTTTCCCAGCTTGTGCGTTCACTACAGCACACCAACTCTTCGGCAGTTCAGCGTACACTTTTCAGGGCTATGTTCCTGACAGATTTTTACGGTTTTTTCCGCATAGGGGAACTAGTGAGCAAGAGCCCTGAGTGCGGCAATGCAGTTGTGCAATTTGAGTCGCTGTCATTTTTATCAAAGGACGGTTGCATACAATCCTTAAAGATAACAATCTGTCACTTTAAGCATAACACGAACAATCGGCCTATGGACATTATTATAACACGCGATTCTGCTTCGCCCCTTTTGCCCAGTACAGGCGATGCTCGAGTATTGCAAAGTAAGACTTTTCTCACCAGGTCCACTTTTTTGCTTACACAATCGTCCTGTTACTGTCACCCAGTTCAATGCTCAACTGCGCTCTTGTTTATCTTTTTGTTCTCTCGATTCAAGCCGATACAAAAGTCACAGCTTTCGCATCGGTGCTGCTTGTCATGCTGCTGACCTAGGTTTCTCTGATTCCCAAATCAGGGCTCTTGGTCGCTGGAAGTCTGATGCGTTTAAACTTTATATCCATAACGAAACACTTTCCGCTAATTAACATCGGTAGCATGGTTTTTCCCATAGCAAAGATCGTCCGCCAGCCTGTCCGTCATCGGCTGTAACGCATTTAATTATCTACATTTCGTAGGATGGGAAATTGACTCAATGGCATTGACAGACCAGTCAGTCATGAGCTGTGGCACTGTTAATGCTTCGTGTCATTCCATCATTATCATGTAATATACTTCACACGCCCTCAAGGCGCTGTTTTAGCTTTTAGTAATGTAATGCCATTAACTCACCAGTCAGTCAGGAGCTGTGGTTTCGTTAATGGTTTCGTCCTTTCTTAATTCTTGTATTGAGTACTAAACATGCTAGTTAGTCATGATAGGTTAACCCTTTGGTGGTGTTATTGCACCGTCATCTACACGCTAGTAAATCAGGACCTGTGGCTTTGTTATTGCCTATAGTCCTCGTATCTTGTAGAGTTATTGTCACGTCATTTACACGCCAGTCAGTCATGAGCTGTGGCACTGTTTATGACTTTAGTGGTTCCTTTACTATCACTTCTGGATCTAAGTCAGTACGACACGCTCGGGCTACTCCGACACTCGCTATAGTTTGTTTTCAATACCTAAGGAGATCAGACTAATATCTCCTTTTTGGGATTATCGGGTTCCTTGAATTTATTGTGGGCTGGGCTCTGCTCTCGTCTTCGTGGGGCGGCCACAATGTGTGGCTTTTGGCGGTTTTTTGTGCCCCACCTTTGCTGAAGATAACATCAAATACTTGTAATTTTTGATAACTTTATCTGAGACAAATAAACGTCACGCTAGTGGCCATATTTACGCCAGATCGGTGGATTTGTTTGTAGAGTTTACTTATCATGCTTCAGCAAACCAGTGCGGCGAGAGCAGCCCCCATCCCTAAGGCGAAAGGAAAATGGAACAAGATAAAAAAGCGTTTGGCTGTAAAATAATCCCACACCATAAACTTTAATGAAATAGAACCTTTTTGAAGGCTTTTGTTTCTCCTAAGCCATGAAAATAACAATCGGCGGCCTAATGCTGGCCTCTATTATTATATAAGCTCTCGCAGGACTTACTCTTTCCTAAGTCAAACACGCGAGTCACAGAATACTATCAAAATGCTTACATTGTCTATTTGAACGTTAGAATGATTGTATAATGAGATTTGCTTTTGTTCGTCTAACAAAGGAATAATACATTTGCTTGAAACTTCCACGCCACATCATATCTTGATGCAGAAAACTTTAGTAGAAAGACCTCACTATACTAAAAACAATATCAACTGCATGTTTTTGTGACCTGTGCCCTAAAGAACTGTCCTTTGTAAAAACTATTAAAGAGAAAAGTCAAAATAAATATGATCAAACAGATAAACACTCTGATCGAAACTGAAGTTACAGCTCCAGCTCCCTCCTGATTTGAAGCCGTGTTCTAATGATGAGAGCTTCAGCCACGTATGGGTCTTCCTTCTCATCTTCACTTTCTGCTCCCTTGGGTACTGGTTCTGTCGGTGCTGGCCTCGCCTCCTCTGATCTATGAAGAGCCCCACTCCTGTTTAATGCGGCCAATAAATATAACACAAAATATAACACTGAAAACATAAATTAAAATTCATCTAATAATTAAATATCATAAAGAAGATGCTCCTTCAAGGGCACCGTTCTAGTCTAATCAGTTAGTTTTATTTATTTAGTGTTTTAAGGGTAGATATCTCTTTTCCCTTGCGTAGGTGGTATACATAATGATATTGGAACATTTAAATAGAACTGAATTGCAATGTTTTTGGTTTGTAAGTAGTTTGTATGTGTACTTGACAGACACACCATGTTGTAAATAATGTTTGTATTTTGAAATAAAGCATATGTCGTAAAAAAAATAATAAAAAATCTTTATTATGCGCCACAATTTACTGTGTACACGGACAACCCGTTAACCTATGTACTCACTTCTGCCAGGCTTAATCCTACAGGTCACTGCCGGGTAGCAGAGCTTTCTGATTTTAACTTCACAGTAAAGTATCATCCAGGAACTGCAAATAGAGATGCAAATGCCCTGTCAAGGATGCCTATTGAGCAATATATTAGTGAATGTAAGGAAGAAGTTGAGCCTGAATGGATCAAAGCCACAGTGGAAGCTATGAATGCTCAGTGCCAAGGAGAAGCAGTTTCCCTTGCAGCTTTATCCACTAGGCCAAGAGGAGTTAAGCGCATGATGGACGATAGGGTTACACTGCAAGTACAACCTATTATATTATTAGGGTTTCAACTCTGGAAATTCATGGAGTGAAGATGTGTCTTGCCGAGCTCCACATTGGAAGAAACTTTTTCTGTTTATCATTCGACCAGAGCTGTACTTTTTTAGCAATGCTACATGTCAGAGAAATGCCTTCGGTCAGGGAAAAGACTGGTGCCTTTACAGAGCTTTGAACAAGAAAATAAGGAGAAAAACAATGCGAAGAAGGTGCCAAACCTCGAGGAATTGACCATGGCGGACGTGGTGCTGGAAGAGCTAAAATTAATGATGAGGTGACCTTACAAACCAAATTAAGAAACTGAGTGACGATGTTAGGCTTTTTCAATGAAATACGAACGAAAGACTACAAAAAATTGAGAGCGTTATATCTAAGGTAGAACTAGATGGATTGAAATTTAAACAACAGGAGCTCGAAGCAGGGTTTGACAGCTTGAAGACTTCTCTCAACTCGATGAATGCTAACACCGACGAGATAGACAACCTTCCACAAAGCAACAGCGAACTTCGTAAAAAGTTGGAACATTTAGAGAGATACTCTAGAGACCTTAATATTCGTGTTTTAGGTGTGAGTGAAGAGGATGGCGGAGACTCTATGGTGATAATTCTGAATTACATTACACGTCTTGGCCTCAAACATGCAGCAGCTGAGGTAGAGAATGAGCATCATACAGGGAAGAAGCAAGGTGAGAGGCCAAGACACATCATTGCCAAACTCTACAGCAGGCCATTTAAAAGAAAACTACTTCAGGCTGCAAAGAGTGCGGGTGGGAAGGCAGAACTCAATGAGGAGAGGTTTGTTGAAGATTTCACACCTAGTGACTTCGAAACTCGGAAAAAAGCTCTTCCACTTATGCGAAAGGCTTTTGAAGAAGGGAAGAGAGTTCGTTTCACAAAGGGAAAACTTTTTTGTGGACAGAAGGGCAGTCTTGGACACGTAGAAATTTATTTATCTAAATATTGTGTTGATAATTGCTTCATTTTTTTCAGTCTTCTAACATTGCATAGCACAGCGAAGACAAGCGCTAATGTCCATTGTGTGATGATTTCATGTGTGTCCCATTTGCTTGTGCAAAGCTGCACAAGCGCAAATTTTGTGAGCAACTCTTTTGCAGTAAATTTATTTATTTGCACTTTATTCGTAACGGTAATTTTGCAGACATCATATTACTCGTATATCTCAAAGTTGTCACTTTATGGCTCTAATTATTGGAAGATTTCAGTGATTATACTTGGATGGTTATTTAATTATAGATACATCATGATACTTCTCCTTAATTTCAATTGCCCTCTGTGTTTTTTCATCAAAAATGGTGAAGGGTAAACTTATATCTTTAAATATGAGAGGCATCAACAACTTTCGAAAAAGACGGACGATAATTACTTGGCTTAGAAAACAAAAACCGGATATTGTTTTCCTGCAGGAAACACATTGCGCTCAAGGGAATGAAGTTTTGTGGAAAAGAGAATGGGGTGCTACATTTTTTTGCACTCATGGGGCTAACAATGCGAGAGGGGTGGCAATTCTAATCAGGAATAATTTTGATTGTACAGCTGAAAAGTCCATTGTTGACTCTAACAGTAAATTTATTATGCTTTAAGTTCTTCTAAGTAGAGAACCTGCTCTTCTAGTTAATGTTTACGCTCCAAATCGGGATAACGAATTGGTTACCTTTTATCGATCACTTTTGCAAACCATTGTGAAAAACAATTTGGACGAAATTGAAAATATCATTGTTGGAGGAGACTTCAACTGTCCTTTAAATCCAGTCATCGACAAAAGAGGTGGCAACATGATTCCAAGACAATCTGTAATTAACATAATAGAACAGTTACAGTCAGAGCATTTGGCGTGTAAAGAATCCCACGGTATGCAGTTTTACCTGGAGTCAATCAAATCCTTTGATTTTCTCAAGACTGGACTATTGGCTTATTTCTAATTCTTTATCGGACAACATTTATAATGTTGACATAATTTCAGCAATAAAAACCGGTCATTCTGCAATAACAATAGAGTTTCAAGATGTTGATGACAAAGTAAAGGGTTCAGGTTTTTGGAAATTAAATTGCTCCCTTCTGAATGATAAACAATATGTTGATGAAATAAATTGTCTTCTTCCTTCTTGGCTCAAAGAAGGCAAGCAAGATCTTAGTGAACCACACTCTGTTTGAGATTGGGTGAAGTATAATGTTAAGAAATACTCCACACAATATTCGATGAATAAAAGTAAGCAAAGAAAAGCAGAAGAGTGGCAGCTAAATAGAGAACTCCAAGAAGCCTCTTTAGTTTTTCAAAACAATCCCAGTCAAGAGAACTTATCAACATTAAATATCTTGAAAGAAAAAATGGAACAAATGTATGATAAAAAGGTTGAGGGCTTAATAGTTAGATCACGAGCGAGGTGGTATGAACACAGAGAAAAAAATTCTAAATATTTTTAATTTGGAAAAACGTAATCATATAAGAAAGCACATACGGAAGCTTAGGCTTAGTGGAGTAATTACCATAGATCCCTTTGAAATTTTAGAGGGAGAAAATCTTTTATGAAAATCTTTATAAATCAAGAAAAAACTGCTCTGACTAAAACAAATTATACTTTCGTTTTGAAGACTTGCCTATTCCAACACTTTCACATGAATTAAGATATCTGGGTGAAGGACTAAGTCTTGAAGAATGCTCTAAAATTATAAACTCTTTTCTATTAAATAAGGTTCTGGGAAATGACAGTCTAACTATAGAATTCTATAAGACTTTCTGGAATTTCTTGAGGGATCCTTTAGTTGAATGCTTCAATGCATCTTTCGTACAAGGCGAAATGAGCCATTCACAAAGACAGGCTGTAATTACATTAATTGAGAATCAAAGGCCCCCTGAGCCAGCTCATGGATGAATAGTTGACTTTTGCCTCTGTGGCAAAACGAGTCTTTGTGCAAAACTATTTGAATGAAAATGCATGTCACCTGTATGTTCATTCTCTTGAAATTCAAGTCATTTCATGTACAATGTTTTGCACGAGCATTCGTTCTTAAAAAGATGCAAACAGCAACTTCGAAGTGAGATTAAAGTCTGCATATCAGCCAGGTGGCCTGTCAGGTCAGCACTTATCCCGGTTTCTGTAGCATGAAGTGATTAGGAGTATTTCTACTACCCCCGGATGGGATGCTAGTCCATCACAGGGTTACCCTGCAATATTAAATTTGTCAATACTTATTTATACACCTGAGTGGAAAGAAACACTGAGAGTTAAGTGTCTTGCTCAAGAACACAATAAAATGTTCCCAGCCAGGGCTTGAACCCAGACTGTTGGAAATGGAAAAGAAATACAAAAATCAAATAACAGGTTGTTAACACAGACAGCTTAAAAAGTTTAAAATGGATAATAATTAATTTGATTGGAACTGGAACATTGATATCATACTAACTTGTACATGATGTAGTGTCAAAGAATAACAGTCTGTCTCAATATGAAATCATTGATTGAGAGTTCACCATATTTACCAGTCAGTCCAAAATTGACAATATAATTTTGTATATGAGTCAGTAGTGCATTTTGGGTCAAGGTAAATTGGTTATGGTCCTTGTTCAGTTAACATTATGAAACAGCTGTAGAACAATGATTACTATTATGCAAAAATTACAATACATCATTTTGAAATTTATTTTGGACATCAACTTGAGAATGCCAAGACTGCCAAGATTATTTTGCCCAATTTCACTTAAGTGAGACATGAATATTAGCAAAATCTTGTTTATTTTAAGCTAAGTCAAACATAAACAATTTGATTGTAGCTTGAGTGTAAACGTGTTAATCATTACCTAAGTGATGATAGTTAATTGTTGATTGATGTAACAGCGCGTTGTTAAGCAAGTTATTTAGAATTGTATGTCAGTTGTAATCTCTTGTCGATCTGTTCGAACCATTTTTTGGTTCCATCTCCGACCATCATGACTCATCAGGATTCTACCTCTCCCGTTCTTCCCCGACGCTCAGGCAGAAAAGTCAAGCCGAACAGGGATCCCGACTATGAATACGTGCAAATGCGTATTGATCAACTCGATCGCGAATTAGCCGCATCGGGGCTATCGCCTTGTGCTCCGTTAATAACATCTTATGCTCACGGTTCTCATGATTCTCCTTCTTCGCGGCAGCTCTCTGATCCTCCAGTCGCTGTTCCATCCACATCTGCACTAACAGCGGAGATCGAACTGGCTCAACTGCAGCGAGACAAGTTGGCTCTCGAGCTGGAAGTTTTAAAGCTTCGTGCTGCAGCGGCAGAAACCAAGGTTGAGGGAGTGGAGTCGCAGCCAAGCACAACAAGAAAGAAGAGAACTATTGACTGGCCTCACGAGTTCTGCTCAGGTGCGCCCACTTTGGAATTCGAGAAGTTGGAGATGGCCGACTTTGTTGCTGGTTTTCTCACCATGGTTAAGCCATATGAGGCCAAGCGCAAAGAGGTTATGCTCCAGCTTCTCGAGTTGTTAATGCGCAAAGCCTCTAGCTATACTTGGAGGAGTGTTAGGGGATTTTATGCTGATATTGCCAAGCAAGTGGAGTTGTGTCGCCTGGAATTCGATGACGAGTCTCAAATCCGCGATTCAGCAACCATTTTCTTCAAGCATTCAGATTTACGGTCTTCCACTCCCCAGCCATGCTCAAATAATTCGGCTGGGGGCGGATCCTCTTCTGGTAGCGATATCATCAACAATAAATCGTCAAAGCCAGATTCTTCACAGGCCAAGGCTTGTCATCAATGGAATTATCTCAGTTCTTGCCCCTGTGATTCAACTAGCGCGTCGTACGCAGGGCATCACAAATGTCGAGTCTGCGCTAAAGATCATCCTATGCTTCGCTGCCCAAAGCAACGTGCTCCTATTCCTGAAGTGAACTTCAATTCTTCAGAGCCGGCATGACTCGCGAGCTCAAACCTGAGTACGGACCCTTTTACGCCCCAACCGACTCCAGCTTTTCCTACGGACTTATCGCTCACGGACATCCCTAACACTAGATTTAATTCCTTTTCAGATGACTTTGCTGCGACCGCAGTAATTCAGCATATTCTGGCTTCTAAATCAGAGTTTCCCAATGCCTTTGGAGCTCGTCTACCCGTTACATCTCAGCTCAACATTCCCGCCTGGGAGTTTTATTTACGGGACTACCACGATACTCACGTTGTTGACTTTCTGCGCTTTGGCTGGCCGGTGAGTTATACAGCTGAGATTCTCCCTTCTTCTTCACGTAATCATCCCTCCGCGGTTGAATTTGCCGACCATGTGGAACATTATATTCACACTGAACTTGGTTATCATGCTATCGCTGGTCCCTTTCAAACCAACCCCTTACATCAGCCTTTGGTTTGCTCACCTTTACAAACTGTTCCTAAGCGGGGCTCTAACAAACGGCACGTTGTATTGGATTTGAGTTATCCGCCAAATTCCTCTGTAAATAGCGGCATTTCAGCTTCAAGTTATCTTAACAAGCCATACAAACTGAGACTGCCCGGCATTGATCGTTTATGCCAGTTTATTCTTCAACACGGCCGTGGTTGTCTTCTCTACAAAAAAGATTTGCAGCGAGCTTACAGGCAACTCCCGATCGATCCAAAAGATTACAATCTACTGGGCTTTCAGTTTAATGGCATACTGTATTTCGATACTCGTTGTCCGTTCGGCTTACGGACTAGCGCTATGATATGTCAGAGAACCACATCGGCTGTTATTTATATCTTTACTCAACGCGGTTACACAGCAGACGTTTATTTAGATGATTTTTACGGTGCGGAACATCCCGATAGAGCATTCAACGCCTTTCACGAGCTTCAGTCATTATTCGATAGCCTAGGCTTGCAAGCTTCGCCTGAGAAAGACTGCCCTCCAGCTACGAACATGATCTGCCTGGGCATCGAAGTCGACACGACCACTTTCTGTCTTCGCGTGCCGCGCGAGCATCTTGATGATTTGTCACTCGAACTGACACATTGGCAAACTCGAGACTCTTATTGTTGCAAAGACTTGCAATCTCTTCTCGGAAAATTGTCTTTTGTGACAGCATGTGTCAATTCAGGTCGTATTTTCATGTCACGGTTGTTAAACAATTTACGTACATTTCCATCTTCACGACGCACGGCGGTAGTTTCAAATGACATGAAATTGGACATTGCCTGGTGGCTTACGTTTCTTCCTCTGTACAATGGTGTTTCCTTCATCAAGCCAGATTCTTGGTCTTTTGAGGATTTACATTTCTCCACGGACTCTTGTCTTCATGGCGGTGGGGCTACATGTCTCGACCAATGTTTCTTCGTCACTCTTCCCACGAACATCGTTCAAGAAGCGGAGCATATCACTGCCTTAGAGTTATTTGTTTTGGTGCTCGCCGTTCGAGTGTGGGCGCCTACTCTCGCTCGCCGGCGTTTTCTCATCTCCTGTAATAATGAAGCCGCGGTCACAGTCATTAACTCTGGCGTCACACGCGACTGTTTTATGCAACGTTGTTTGCGTCAGCTTTGGTTTACAGCCTCTTTACACGATTTCGAGATTCGTGCATCCTTTATTCCAGGCGACCACAACACCTTGGCGGACGCTCTAAGCAGATGGCAACTTAACTCCAAGTCTCAGCGTGACTTTTATTTTTATTGTAGTAAGCTAGGAATTCAGTATTCTTTTATCGAGGAGCCAGAACACCTTTTACGCTTTCAAGTATCGTAGTTTTCTTCTACCTTTTAGTAGCTTCATAAGTACTTATTTTCACTTTCTTTCTATCTATTATAGGCCATTATCCCAGGATCCTGGTAATCGACCAGCTAAGAGATGAGCTTAAATCTCAGGCCTATGCCGAAACCACTCAAAAGAATATGAAATCGCATCTTGCTTCTTATCTTCGTTTTTGCGATAATTTTCATTTTCGTTCATTTCCTTTGGACGCTAATATCGTGTCTCATTATGTAGCTTATCTTGCTTATGTTGGTCACCAGTTCGGCACTCTCCAGAACCATATTTCTAGTCTGAAACATTTTCATCAATTGTACGGTTTCGCTCTGGGCTGGGAACAGAATTATGTTTTTAAGCTTATCATCCGGGGGGCTAAGCGTTTTCTCGGTATGCAACTAAACAGGAAACAAGCCATTACTCCGTTTATGTTGCATCGCATGGCGCTTTTCTTTGATTTACGTATCCCTTTACATGCCGCCATGTGGGTGCTTTTTCTTGTTGCTTTCTTTTCGTTTTTACGTAAATCTAATCTAGTCGTTGACAGCCTACGCAGTATTTCGTCCCCTAAGGTTGTCCGTCGCGGTCAACTTATTTTTAAAGAGCACACGGCATATTTGCGCATTTTTGAAACAAAAACAATTCAGTTCGCTCAGCGTTCTCTAAGCATTCCCTTGCCAGTTATTCCTGGTTCAAAGCTTTGTCCAGTCACTGCTTTAGAAACGCATCTCGAGTTGAACCAGGTGCCCGCTAGTGCTCCACTTTTTTCAGTGCGCGACAGTTCTTCAGCATCCTGTCAGCCTATCACTTATTCACAGTTTTCGCGTTTTCTTGCTAGGTCTATCCAGGCAATCGGGGCAGATCCTAGTGCATTTTCTCCTCATAGTTTTCAGCGTGGGGGTGCTACTTTTGCCTTCGATTGCGGACTCCCCGCAGAATTTATTAAATTACAAGGGGACTGGCATAGCGATGCTTATTTAGTTTATCTCGAAATGACCGATAACCAGAAACGAACCGCCGTAGATGCAATGGCCCAGAACTTACAGGGCTTTGGTCTCTAGCTAGTTTTTTCTATATATATTTTTATTCTTTTTTTTCTTTTATTCTTTAACTTCCTTCAATTTCATAGACACAGACAATCTAGTTTGGGTTTGGGTGTCGGAGTTTTATTTCGTCTCTTGATCTCAGTGTAACAATAAAGCTCCGAATTTATTCCCAAACTCTGGTCGTCTGTGTTTGAATGTAAACAATTGTGTTAATCATTACCTAAGTGATGATAGTTAATTGTTGATTGATGTAACAGCGCGTTGTTAAGCAAGTTATTTAGAATCGTATGTCAGTTGTAATCTCTTGTCGATCTGTTCGAACCGTTTTTTGGTTCACCCTAATTCCCTCCCACCCTTAAGGTGTCGGAGTTTTATTTCGTCTCTTGATCTCAGTGTAACAATAAAGCTCCGAATTTATTCCCAAACTCTGGTCGTCTGTGTTTGAATGTAAACAATTAGGAAATCTATAGAAAAAAATAAGTATTTCCTTCAATATTATAAGAATGATTTCAGACAGTTTTGTTTCAATCATGAACCTGAAGTGAAGGGAATGTTTTTATTTACAATTTATAAGGTTTTTTTTCTATAGAACTATGTCCATGAAGAGGAGGAAGGGAAGTAACAAAGTTTTATACAAGGAGGCTCTGGCCCAACGTCAAAGACCTATCCATTTTACAGTGTTTTTAACAGGAAAGGCTTTCCTTTCATATACATGTAGCTTTTAGCCTGAAACCCCTTTCACAAACCTAATGTGGCTAATGTAGATCTTATTTCTGGGATAAATAATCATTTAATGTTTGAAATCACTGTCCTGTTAAGTCTTATAATACCTCCAGCCTGAAAAAAAGTGCACCTTTAGTCAACTGTAGGAAGAAGTCCCCCAGCTTGGTGCAAAACAATAATAAGGGTACTACATATTGTAGTGCATGCAAATAAAATAACAATAATTTTCTTTCTTGGAAACAAACGTCACGGTATTTTATTCCTATATATCTTGGTAATTGTTTGTGCTAGTCTCACTAGCAATGCAGTAATATTCAAAAGGATTGCAGATATGTCTCTGCTCATTGATTTTTGTCACAATTACAGAACATACTAATGTTGACAAGTATCATGCATTCTCTTCTCCATAATTCAAGTTTTGATGTCAATTTGTTTAAATCTCTCATTTCTAGGGGCTAAAAAGAAAAAAAAACTGTACATCACCAGCCACCATGCGTCTGGCTTTTGTCGGTATTGGACAGCAAAAAAATAGATCTACACAGTCTCTTGGACTTAATTTGTTCGTCCATCACTAAAATATTGCAGTGTATATTTACTCAATCGTACATGTAGGTTGCCTTCCATCTCATCCGTGAAGGAATTTTCACTCTGGTCAAACTGCATGGAATACAACAGAAATGTAGTGTGAACAACAACAAAACTAAAAGATAAGGCAATTCGATTTTTTTTTCTCCCAAGTATTTAAAAACAAGCTTACAAATTTCGAGCTAGCGATACTAACAGAGGCAGAATTTCAATGTGTGCGTACAAAATAAAACAATAAAGAAACAATGAAACCAAAACCTAACAAGAATTTAAGCTTACCTTAGACTACACAACGAGAGAAAGCGACTGGAAACCATCAAATTCTCTTGCCAAGGAAAAAGCTAATCACAATCTCACTTTCTGGCTTTGTCTTCCCGTGTGTCTTGTATCAATTCTTTGACCTCGCCGACCGTGTTGTTGTGAACAATACATGACCACAGTCATAAATACCTCTAACAGCTTTCATCTAGGTGTGAGCAAAAGCTGATAGGCAAAAAACAACATATTTACGAAAGAAAATCACATGAAACCAAAATGGCCGACTTCAATCTTCAAGGTGTTCAACAAACTCGTATCCAGGCTCTCAATTTATCAGGCAAAAATGTACGCCTTTCTAGTCCCCCCTCGTCAAAGAACCTTCTTGAAGACGACTGAACTCTTGGACAAAAATAATACTTAGCAGGGGAGGTAGGAGAAAATTGTTTAATCCAGGTTTAATGAATAAATTAATTAGAATGGAGTGAGTGAGTGAGCGCCATCCAACTGCCTGCTATGCTCATGGATGTTATTACATAACATCCATGAGCAAAAAGGACCAAGATCGTTGTGATCTTCAAAACTGGAGGTCAATTTCCCTTTTGAATGTTGATGCAAAGATAGCCTCAAGTTATTGCAGAAAGAATAAAAAGTCTATTACCTAAATTAATACATTACAATCAGTCAGGCAGAAACATCAGCGAGAATATATGCTCAATTCTTGATATAATGAACTATACAAGAGCTAAGAAATTACCCAGAATTTTACTTTTTATTGACTTTGAGAAAGCATTCGACAGTTTGGAATGGACTTTTCTTGAAAAATGTTTGAATCAATCCGGTTTTGGGCCAGATTTTATGAGATGGGTCAATATTTTCTATAAAGATATTCAAAGTTGTATTGTAAACAATGGCCTTTGCTCTCACTACTTTAAGATAGAGCGAGGAGTTAGGCAGGGGGACCCCCTTTCTCCCTACCTTTTTGTCTCTGCTGTTGAAATCCTAGCAATTGCTATACGAAACCAAGACGATATTAAAGGAATAAAAATAAACAATTTAGAAGCTAAACTGCTGCAGTTCACTGATGACACAACTGTTGTTTTATCAAATTTAGATTCCGCACGAGCTTTGTTTGTATTGCTTGATTGTTTTGCCAAAGTTTCTGGACTAAAACTTAACGTTGCGAAAACAGAAGCAACGTGGATCGGCTCCCTCCAGAACTGTGAAAATGAACCACTTGGAGTCAAACACCAAACACCAATGGTGAAGGAGACCTCACAAAAGGTCAAAGATTTAATTAATGAACTCCATTTAGGAAGTCACATAGACGCAAAGACCAAAGAATGGCTTTCTCAAACACCTAACTTACCGCGCATACCAGTGTTTTACACACTAACAAAGATTCACAAACCGACTCTTACTGGAAGACCAATAATTTCGGGCTGTGAAGGTCCGACAGAACATATAGCATCATTTATAGACCACATCCTCCAGCCTATTGCCAAAGCGCAAAAATCGTACCTCAAAGATACCACAGATTTCATTAACTTTATAGAAAGGACAAAAGTCCAACAAAATACGATTCTAGTTTCAATGGATGTTACCAGCCTGTACACCAATATCCCCCAAGAGGAAGGGATAAACACTGTATGCATAGCATACGAAGACTTCTATAAGAACAACACTCCCATTCCTACAAATTCACTCCGCAACATGCTTAGACTTATACTTCAGGAGAACTCCTTCCATTTCAACGGAAGGAACTATCTCCAAACCCATGGTACCACAATGGGGACAAAAATGGCAGTTGCTCTCGCGAACATTTTCATGTCCGCAGTAGAATCTAAAATTATCGGTAAAAGCAAGATAAAACCCATTGAGTGGAAGAGATACATAGATGACGTGTTCTCGTTGTGGAACACAAACAGAGAGGAAATAGATCATTTTATTTCAGAAGCAAACAGGCACCATCCTACCATTAAATTCACGGCTGAAATATCAGAGAAGGAAATTAATTTCCTAGACACTACTGTCTTCAAAGGTGAGAGATTTAACAAAGATTCAATCTTTGATATCTGCACACACTTCAAGCCGACTGAGAAATTTCAATACACGCATTTCTCTTCCTGTCATGCTCCAGGTGTGAAAAAAGGTTTTATAAAAGGTGAATCACTTAGGCTTCTGAGAACAAACTCTTCAAAAACAAGTTTTGAAGAAAAGATCAAAAATTTCAGATCAAATTTGCATGTATGAGGCTATCCAGAGAAACTGGTCAACAAAGTCCTCGCAGAAATCGAATTTAAAAACAGGAAGTCGGCACTACAACAGAAACCAAAATTGCAAAAGAGATTATTGCCTTTTGTCACACAATATAATCCATCAGTGCCCAATCTTAAAAGCATTTTAATGAGCGAATGGCATTTAATCCAAGATCAACCTCTGCTTAGAGAAATATACAGAGACCCTCCTTTCATCTCCTACAGGAGAGGAAAATCTCTGAAAGACATACTTGTTAGAGCTAAACTCTAAAGGTCAAAGACCGTTTATCACGAAACAGTGGGAGTCGTGCTAGGCCTGTCAATCATTTTTTAAGATCAGGTGGTAGGATTCAACAAACAAGACAGGAACCATCGCAAATCAAGAAGGAACAGAAGTGCACAAGGCAAATTTTGGCATGCTGCAAGTTTACAGAGCTATACCACACCCAGCTACCAATAGAACACCCTATGAGTTAATAACAAACAGAGATGTCAAGATGAAACTTGAACACTTCCCATCAGCAATGTCACCACAGGACCAAGAATTCAACTGTAACGACCAAAGTCAAAAAGAAAAAAACAACCAAAACAATGATCAATGACACAGGGCAACAAGCTCAAACTTGAAGTTGAACAGACAGGTATCTTCAAGTGGGATGCAAAAAGGAAAGAACAAACACCACATGAACCACACATTTTTTGTGATCCAAATAAAGGGATCCACCATCATTGCTAAGATATTAAGCGATGGAAAGCCTACCTTCTGGGATGCATCCAAATTCAAGATAGAAACTAGGAGCACAGATGATGACGAAGCCAGAACACTGCCGTTAATACAAGCTCCACCTGCAACAAGCAACCAACAGGTGGGATTAGAAAATGGCAATCCAGAAGATAACCTCCAGGCAGAACCAGAACTGCAACTTAGATGATCGGCTAGGAAACAGGTATCAATGTTGGATAGACACCTGAGAGACTATGATCAACAATAAGATTGAAAACAACAGGAAAATTGACTAAGGAACAGAACAATGATCACTGATCATTGAATGTTGAATTTGCCACTGTTGCATTACCAATTATATTAAATCACCAAGTATCATTGATTTAACCACAAAATTTTAGCTGATTATTTCACATTTATATTTCACATTTATATACCCTTTGCAGTGTTTCTTCTGAAATAGCTATATAAGCTCATTGTCTATGCCAGTTAACTGAATGTGGCACTGACCAACCCGCACAGTAGACTGGTGCTCTACCAACTGAGCTAACCAGGCAGTGGTGAATTGTGAACAATATGTAAACAGTACAAAACAATAAAAATCTGAAATCTATTCCATACACAAATGTAACTGAGAGGGGAGGAAAGTAGTTATATAATACGACACTGTTATGCAATGGAATAAGAGGTTACATGATTATTGCAAAAGACATACTGAAAATACAAAGGGTTTGAATTATCCATGTCTTCACTCATGTCTTTCCTAAGATTGTACTATTATGAACCCTTTCAGGTCACTAGACTACCTTACCTACACAACAGCAGTGTCTAGATAAGATAGGTTTAGGAACATCCATCTCCTCTCACCCTGTGATCTCTAAAGGTGAAGGCAAGTTTGAAGTTCACAGCCAAACAGCTATGCTAGATGTGTGGTAAAAAGCTGCCTTTGGTAAACACGATGCAACACCACCATGTATATGCAAAAATTGGCAACACAACCGCCCTCCCTCCGAACACATGTTTGCAATATTCAGACATAAGTCTGACTGGGGTTTTGACAATCTAAGTGAGGCCTATAGGAGTTTTTCACATTCAATGAAGATCTCCTCTTTGCCTGATTAACAACACAAGGTTAGTAACAGTTTCCCAAAGGGGAGAGGATAACAGCTAGTTCTGAAGACATTAATAACCTACTGAATGTTGACAGTGGAAGATCAATGCAGGGAACTCATAACAGGGTTCGTACCCTTTTTCAGAAATAAATTTCCAGGATTTTTCCAGGACTTTTCCAGGACTCAGATTGATTTTTCCAGGACTCTAAAATTCACATTAACGCTTTCACTCCTAAGATCTCAATGTTAATTCTCCTTATTGTCTGCCGTACATTTTATATTTTTTACTTGAGTTTAACAGATTTCCAGAACTTTCCAGGAGCAGTAGCCTTTTTCCAGGACTTTCCAGTCCTGAAAAATGCCACAACAAAATCCCAGGACTTTCCAGGTTTTCCAGAACCCGTACGAACCCTGTTATACTTCAAGCAAACTCTCTAACTTACATAGTTTACGATACTGATATACTTGTGCACGTTAGAAAGAGCTTGGAAAACTGTTTAAAGATAATGGAAAAATCAGCACCTAAAGTATCCAATGGCATCATTCTAGAACAAGTAGGTCATCCAAACCTGCACCCAGGAATGTGCCAAAGGCTTAGCCAAAGAACAAACTTTCATAGAAATGTTTACCTCTTGCAACACGCACAATCAAATATTCAGGTAAAGTAGGTCAGTTGTTAGACCTGGCACAGGAGGTCTTGCTGATGGAAGCTCAAAGTGACAGAGGTGATAACATTTTGTTTGCACAACTCTGGGAGGTACAAGAAGCTTGTGAGTTTGAAGGATCTAGTGGGACAGCTTTGTTGCAAGTCAAGGGTAGTCTAAGAAGACACGTAGAGTTTTGGCACAGCATAGGTGCCCCTAGGTATATATTATCAGTTATGTGCGAGGGTTACCGTTTGCCTTTTAAGCAAACTCCCCCTGGGTTTACCTCCCGAAATAATAGATCAGCTTTGCATCATTCAGAGTTTGTTAATGAAGCCATTTTGGAGCTTTTACATTCAGGTAGGGTTATGGAACTAAATAGCCCACCTGATGTTGTCAATCCTTTGAGTGTGTCCATCCAGCCCAATGGTACTAATTCTTGATCTCCGTTACATCAACAATTATCTTATTAAGCGTAGAGTCAAGTACGAACATTGGAAGATTGCCTTATCCTATTTCCAAAAGGGTTCTGTTATGATAACTTTTGATCTCAAAAGCGGTTACCATCATATTGAAATTCATCCAGATCACCTGAGGTTTTTGGGGTTTGCATGGAAGTTTCCAGGGGAAGCTTCCATACAATATTTTGTGTTTACAGTTCTTCCTTTTCGTCTGTCTTCTGCACCTTACATTTTTACAACCATCAATTTATTGTATTTATTTATCTATGTTTTTAAGAGGAAAATAATTTATGTTCATTTGAGTGTAGCAAATTAGAATGTAAGAGGTACTTTTCCAGCAGTTGTGCTTTAGTCCAGTGTGCTTTAGATGATATAGAAAGTTTGTGAAAGTTATGTTTTATTTCTGTTTAGGTTTGCCATTTTTCACCGATGCTCAGATGCCAAAATGAAGGATGTTACGCACCAAGGTATTCATCTTGAAACAAAAGAGGCCAGAAAAGGAGGCAGTTACGGATGAAGATGAAGAATTATTTTTGAGAAAAGGACTGTTAGGTTGTGGAATAGTCTCTTTATTTCAATGGAAAAATTTTCGGATTGAGGGGAAGTGAGCATAGGAATTTGAGTTTGAAGAATTTTGAGCTAGGTCCAAACTTTGTGCAAAACTTTTCACAGATGTTTGTGTGATCTCAAATATGTTACCAAGAGCATCAAGCACATTTGTTTGTTAGCAGTATATCAATTATACATTGGTTTCGTAGAGTGTAAATCTGACAAAATTGATTCTTTTTATTTTAGGCCAAGTAAACAAAAATTAGCCTTTGAGAAAAGTCCAGTTGGAATTAACACGCTAAATGGAATCTTGCCGAACTTGTGTAAGGAGGTTGTAATTAAACCCAAAACAGCTCATCCTTTGAGAATTGCCTGTGCAACGAAGTTGTTCAATTCAGGTGTTAGAAAAACTCATTCAAGAAAAGACCAGACATAGGTCAGATGCCTTGATAACATATGAGAAACCTAGTCTAGAGCAGCGTGTTTAAGTGTCTAAACATCCTGGACCTTGCACATCTAGTAGCATAACAGAAGTCACGATTACTAGCAGTGAACTCTTACAAGGTGAAAGCAGTGTGCGTAGAATGTTAAATCAGTTAAATTCTGGAATGTTCTTGAATTACAATGTAAACGTTAACGTTAACTACAAAGAATGATTACTGTAATCCTGCCAGACTAGTTAATACACATTTGTTCAACTACTGCATTCTTTTGCAAATTGATTTCCAAACACACTTGTTTGGATATCCTAACATGTGTGTTTGGATCTTTTCTTTACCAGATATCAAGGGGCATTGTTTAATTACTTAGTGCATAATTAATGAGTTTGAGAATATTATTTCTAGGTATTGTAACATCACAGGTCTACTTCATCGCTGTTACTAAATAAACCAGTTGACATTGAGAAGTCATTTCTTTGTTCAGTTGGAGGCTAAAATTGCAGCACAGAAAGTCGAACTTGATGCACAACTAGCAATCAAGGAAGTTGAACAGGAAGGTGATATGCAAGAGAAAGAGGCATTGCTTCCAAAGCAAGAGGCAGATAAAGATAATATTGTTGAATGAATGAAAGATTTAAGAGGGTACGTCGGTGCCATGAAAAGCAGACAATGTTGAAGGACATGAAACCCGAGGTGGAAAAAAAGTGACCAGGCCATGAACAATATTTGTTCTGAACTGACAGAATACTAATTTTTAGAGATCCAAACTACCAGGTTCTGAAAAATAATATGCCCTTCTGTACAAAAACATAAGACCACTTTAAAGTAATGCCAGAAAATAGAATTTTTGTACAATACTGTGCTCCCCAGACAAATGCTACGAAGGATCAAATCCTCAAAGAACTGGCCACCCCTGAATCCAAAGTGACAGTTATCTTTGCTATTGTTGCCATGGAGATAAGAGTCAATACTCCATCAATACGGCATGTCATCCACATGGGACCACCACACACAATAAGACAATACTTTCAAGAAACAAGACAGGCAGGACAGGATGGATGTATCTCTACTGCTATCTTTTATTGGATGTGAGAATTTCAGCTGTTTTTCAGTCACAAATCTAAAGTTGAAAATGTATCACACTCCTCTTTGCATAAATTACAATGTAATCTGAGCATGCACAGAGTTTGACAGCTGTGAAATTGTGTAACACAACCTGATTTCATTTCATTGTCATCAATATTCCATTCTTGAAATGCATATTGAGCAAATTACACTGATGATCAAGTCAGCATCAGTTAACCATCTGAAATGATTGTCTGATCCTTCTCATTTTTATCAGCCAGCCGTACATAACCTTTATAGCAAATGTATTTATCACATGCCATGTGTAAAATCTCCCGCCAGAATTTAATTTTGCTAGGGAAGGTACTAGCACATCACTGCATCGATCCACACACATGTATCTCTGGGTCAAGCATGTCACTATTTTGGAAATTCAAGCTCCCCAAAATTGTCACAGAGCAACAATTTGCTGAACATTAATAAGTTCGATTGTAGTGCGCTGCCCATTAAAGATTGGCTTGGACTGGGTGCTTTTGGCAATGTCTACATGACGGAATATAGAGCTGAGGGAGATGTTGTTGAAACAGTGGTGGTCAAAAAATGTTGCAGGCCCTGGACTTAGACGAGAAGAAATTGTTCTCCAAAGAAGTAGCTCTTCTCGATGGACTTGCCCACCCTAATGTAAGTTGTGAAACTAATAGGGGTTTGCCATCAGCCACCGGCAGTGATGATTGAGTGTGTTTACTTTGATTTCAAACTGTTTGGGGAAGACAATTTGCCTGTCAGTTTTCTTTCGGATTTTCTGGTGCATATCAACAAATTTAAATGCCACCCGATCAGGTTAATCATGCAGCCATTAAATTTATCCAGGGAATGGCCTATCTCCACTCTAAGGGAATTGCCCATAGAGAATTCAAACCGGCCAACAGATTAGTGTGTAATAGTCACTACAGTATATTTTCTGACAAACAGGAAATTGCCTTGCACTGTCAATCAAGGCCAATATCATGTAAGCTGACCAACTTTGGAGAGAGTCGCTCGATGTGCATGGAAACACAAACTGTTGCCTCAAAGACCAGGAACATAGATTGGGGAATAGTGGTGTACATGGCCCCTGAAATTCTTGTTGAGGACCTTCGGATTTCTCATGCAAAGATTTCGATTTACTACTTGCAGATGTTAACGCCCTGGGATTGGTTTTCTTTTTTTGATAAACCCTAGCCTAACATATCCCTTTTTGCTTGAGATTCAATCTGCAGGAGGCATCAGTTCTCAAGAGGAAGTTAAAAGAGTCGTCAGTTCTCTGCAACTCAAGGGAAAGCACCTTTATGCCAGATGAAGAGTGCGTGGTTAAACATGGTACTACGTCATGTGAGTTGGAGGAGGTGCATGGGGGATACATTAACTTCAACCGACAGAGTTGTTTGCCCTTAGACAAGGCAGCAGCTATCTTGAGTAGAGAGGGCAAAGACTTTGACTTCATTCCATTAAAGGGAAGCCAAGCTACTCCTATACAACAGTTTGATCAGAAAGCTGAAACCCACCTTTAAGAAGCTGGTTATGAAGTGACCGCGTAGTCGAGATCCCACCTGAGCAAAGATGGTACCAATATGTGTACTTTTCTGCCAGTAAAGATAATGGATACAATCCTGACAGAAATTGGAACAAAAGATGGTGTTTTCACAAAAGTAGCTGATACTGCAGAAGAAATAATATGGGTCTTACCAAGAGAAATAAATGCCTATCGCGACCTCAGTAAAATGTATGATCACACGGAAGCATATCACATCCTTCTGGAAAAAGATCACAGGGGCCTTCTATGACTTCTCAGAAGAATTACTGTTTGTAGATGGGGTTTTTGAGCGTGTCATTGAGCGTGTCTGTTAACCAAAAACATGTAACCAAAGAATATTCATACTACTACGCCGGAAAACAAAACGTGTTGTTGGTTACGCCATTTCCTAACCATGGATTCTGAAATGCCGTATTCACGAGCAATTTCACGGTTGTTGTTTACCGCCTCGGCCTCTGCAACGATTTTCAACTTGAAGTTGAGGTCATACGAATGACGGCGAGAGCTTGGCATATTTACGATTGAGATTTGACTGTTTACGATGAGAACGTATCAGTAAGTTTTGCAACTGTGTTTAAGTTCGGCTTGTTGATGTTTTTATAATACAAACTCGGATCGTTGAATATTTAATAGAATCTTTATAAAAAACGAAATATGTTTCCTGAGCAGGAAAGCTGAAATTAACGTGTATGCGTTGTTTGTTTACACTCAAGTTTATCATTAGAGGTGCGAACTTTTAGCTTTTGTTTTCGTGTATATCATTAACTGTGTGACTTTTTCACTTTTGTTCACGTTTACAGAGAGTTCGCATGCTAATTGTGCCAAGAGAATAAAATTTTATCTTTATGAACTCTTCATTTCTTGGTGCGTCTTATAACCGAGTATTTTCACATAATTTTCAGTTTGGGAACTTTGCAAGATTAAGTTGCCAAGTTTGGGGTGCGTCTTATAGCCGAGTGCGCCTTATAACCGAGAAACTATGGTAATCAAACTTCTGATGTGCGAAGATTGTTTCCCGATTAATGCCTGAATGACCAACTGTACGATTGAGAGGAACAAAATAAGTGAAGATTAGTCACGATTGATTTGTCGGTAGATTTTTGGTTAGTCAAACCTGCCAATGTTTGTAAGAGGGAGTTGCTCGTCAAAACAGAGAAAAAAATGCGAATTTACTAGCAGAAGCACAGCGTTACGAAGCATTATCAATGACTACAATCTCTAACCGCTGACCATGTGTATGACATTGCAGACTCGTTTTCCCATGCTCTTAGAAGTGACGTGAATTGGTGAGTGGAAAAAGTTTTCTATTTTTTGCAAATATAACCACGTACAGCTACATGTATCAGTGAATGTGCCAAAACATTGTTCTCGAATGATCTTGCATGACTTTGAGTGGTTTCTGAAAGGTTTTGATTGGAAACACGATTGTTACGTGCCTTCAAAGCAGCTATCGACCAAATAAAATGCACATTTGCAAATTGATGTTTATTTCATGTTTTCATACAACCCGGAACTCGACATAATGTTTGTTTTATTATAAATATTTGTTTCAGCTACAGGCAGGACTGATTTTAAAATGCTATGCTGACAAAAAGATATCTGAACCAGGTCAATACAAAGATCGTTGACATAAATTCTTCATACAGAAATTCTGGATTTGTTCAATATTAAATACCGACAGATCAGGAAGGTTTGCTTTACATATATAAACAAGAGTAAGTTCCCTGTCGTCTGTTTATCACTGTTTAAGCTTAACTGGATAATATTTCTATACTATCTCAAAGGGATGTCATTGGTTTTATATGGTTTTATGAAACTTTTTATGAAGCGAGAGTTATTGACGCCACTGTCCTATACGAAAATTGGCGACACGGCATGCGAAAGTTTCCCGTGTCCACTGCCATTCCCGTCTTGGCCTTCCCGTCCTTGCATCGTATAAAGGTCCCTAATGTTGCTTGTGATGCAGAGGACATTAATGCCATGCACTCAAATTTTAAAACGATATTTTGCAATGTCAAGCAGAATCTGCAATCAGGCCAGTTACATCACTGGGCCACTCAAATGGCACAGAAATCACGAATTCACTGTTCACGGTAATTCATTCTTCTCAAGGAAACTCAAATCCCTTTCCAGGGATTATTCAGCCCTTTTGAGTTATTTCAAGGGATGAACTATGGATTGTCAAGCTTGCTCATGAAGAAGAGTCTTTTTACTCGATTATTTTTAAACAAAATTTGAACAAGATAAGTGTTGGTCTTCTGGTAGGAATTATAAATGTTATTCAGAATTTTTGTCCAGCTGGTGAGTTCAGTTTGATAATAAGAACTATCTCTTGTCAGAACAGAAGCTTTTGTTATCTGAAGACATTGAATTAAACCCAGGTCCTGCAGAGATTCCTAATCCACTTACCTATAGCCTGTAAGCAGGCTCACCTTTGGGTTATGAGCACAGGTGGTGAAGAGCAATTCAGCGGGAAGGAGTCTGGTGAAGAGGCACCATGAAAGTGAGCCTGCCTTGATCTCTGTATTTTTTAATTTCTGCTTCACCTGAGCAAAGTGAAATAAGGCCTAAAAGCAGGAAAGGCGAGAAAACTGTCAATCTATTATTTTTGATGAGGAGCAATTAGATCCCCATGGAGTTGGTAATTTATGGTATTTACCGCACATTCTCACAGTAAAAAAATAAGTCATCCACATTTGGAGTCAGAGGAAGAGTTGAGTGTGCGTATTACTGATGTTTTAACAAAGTTTCAGTCTAATTCTGGTTAAATTTCAAACTAAAGAGGGAGCAGAAAATAGCAGTTGAAAGTATGTTAATGAATTAAGACGTACTTGAGTTGCCGACTGCATATGGGGAGAGTTAAATATTACAAACGTATGTGATTGCAAGGAGGCAACAAAACAGCATGGAGGTGTTCGCCCGTCTACCAGCATCATCAAAGACCAGACTGCCAAAGCAAAATCACTTGGAATCAAGTGAGTGTCCTTGCTGGACATAAACACTGAGGGTTTTTCTTTGGCAAAACTTTATCAACAACATATATCGTGCCTGCATGTTTTTATGAAATTCCGAGAAATCTGAGCTCCCAAAGTTTATACTTCCGGTGAAATTTTTCTACAGTTTCTTGGATGAAACTGAAAAATTTGCAGAGATCAGGACAGGCTCACTTTCTCGTCTTGCAGCTTTGCCACTCAATTTCACGCTCGCGGCTATGCTGCACGCAATTGTGCTCCAACATGAGCCTGCTCCCAGGCTAACTTACCTACGGCCGTGGATTCATGCCCTCATCGAGCACCTATTTTTTTCTGTTGAAGGAAGACAGAAGTTGCACTCAAAACTATGTGAACTCAGGTGTGGGGACTGCCACAATCTTCACCAGTGATCCATTTGTATTGACAATTGGATGTCTTAATGGATGATACATAGACACCTTTATGTAAAAGTAAAAAATCTAAAGGTAAAATTGTCAGGGTAGTCCCTTCAGGGAGCTTACAAAGCATCTCTGCTATGAATAGAAGCCCTGAGGCTATTACCTAACATAGAATACACACTAATAGGATATATACAAAAATACAAACATAAATATAGGAAAGAACATTGCAACAACAGCCTATAACTACCATAGTAATATCTTCAAATTTGTGTACATTTACAGTGTTTATTAGAAACCGTACTTCCATGATAATAAAATGATCTCCTGGCTGTTTCCCTTCTTACTGTAGGCAGATGTAAAAGATTGCTCTGCCAGGTTAGGCGAGTACAAATGTACTCAATGAAAACAAAATAGTTATTAAAATATTGAGGATACCGGCCATCTATGCATTTCCTCACAAGCTTAAGGATATGTTCATTGCGCCTTGTCCTAAGACTTTGCCATTTTAAAGCTTCCATAGCAGTGTCACTACTACATGTAGATGTCTTTATTACTATTCTTCCTACTTGCTTCTGCAGAGCTAAAGTTCCACTGTCTACTTCCCCGTAACACACCCAGGCCCCAGCACAATACTCTAATATCAGTCTAATCATTAAACTATAAATGCATAAGACCAACTTGATTGACACCCCATCCTGTTACACTTGGGTCTGGGAATGGTAAGGATCTCGGGATGGTTGGAAAGGGAAACACCTGACATTGGGCTGTCATTCCACTGCTGGGTATGGAAGTGACTGTTTCAGAGAGGTGTTAAGGAGAAAACAGGCCAGTCACTAGCAGATGTAACCCCGCCCCCCTCGCCCCCGCCGGACTCTCCTCCTCCTCCTCTGTCAACTTTTCCCTTGCTTGTCACCAAATTTTTAAAATTGGCAAAACTATAGAAAAAAATTATTTGAATTGACATGAATTTTTCAGTATCAAACTACTGGTATGAAAGCAAAAAAGTGTGACAATTTGAAGGCAAATAATTGACAAGGTTATGAGGAATAATCATTTCAAGTTTAGTGGGGAGGGTAGAGTTGACTTTCATGTGGAATACAGCTAGAAAATCTCATTTCTTAGAGATTTTTGTCAGGAATGACTTTTAAACCGATTACCCATGACCCCCTTAAAACCATGCCTATCACCACTATTTCAGAAGGTTGAGCGGACAAAAAATGCTGTACAAGTATGTATATTAAACAACATTTTTGAGCTCACTCAACTCAACCTTGATTTTGAAAATTGCCAAAACAGATCAAACATTAAACAGGAAACATCAATACCTTTGTCATTTTCAATAAATAGGTACTCAAATTTTCATAGAATATCAATCTATCTTTCTTCAACTTATAAATAAAACCTGATGTCTCAAGATCACATGGTTCAAACTGTTGTTACTCCCTGCCTTCAATAAAGTCACCAGTGGCATTACCTGTCAAAAAGATATCTTCTGTGATGTTTTTGTATTATCCATTATTTTCACCTCATTGTCATGTTTAAAGCCTTCTTTGATATAACCATAACAGACACCTTGAAATAAATGTTTCTGGCTATTTTGAAATGTAGTCTATATACCAGCTGTTGATTAAAGTCAATGTACAGAACTTACTGGTTTTTTTGTTTTGTTTTGTTTTGTTTTCAAGCGTTCCTTCAGCATTTGAAGAAACCAGGAAATCAGGTTTCTGGGAATGCCCTCAAAGAGGTAAAAATAGTTAAAATTGAATTTCTAACTAACAGGTAGTAATAATCTTAACAACAAAAGAATGTAGTTTCCATTAACAGCTGTGCCTGTCTGTCTTTAAAAAGAACTGCCAATTAAAATTATTTTTTAATGCTTTCTCTTTTGCCACACTGTTGAGAGATTATGCCTGATATTACGTTCAATGTCAAAGAAAAATGCAGGTCTCATTAAATTATAATAAATTTTAAGTCTTGTGCTACACAATTCCTTCATCTAAGTAAAGTACTAGCGATATTACATAGAAGATGCTCGTGCCCCATACTAAATTATCACTTCTTGTGGAATTTCATGAATGAATAAAGAAAAAATGCTGTAACACACAGGATGTTGTTTTAAAGGGTAAAGAAGCAGCCAGTGGAACTTTAATGCCCGTGCATACTGTTTTGAATGACAAGGTAACATATAGCTTCTCACTTTAACCCATTGACTCCTAAGTTTTATATTCTAGAACAGGGAAGGGGATGGTTTATTCACTGTTGAAATGGCATAACTACACTGTTTTGTTTATGCACATGAGCCTGCTAAAGATCCATGATTTCACCAATTTTTCTGGGGGCCCACGTGGGCATTTGTCGGTATTTTGAACTTTTCTAAATTTCACAAAATAAAAAAGTGGGAGATATTTTAAACATGATTTTTGAAAATAGTTTTTCAAGGGGTCTTTTAGGTAAAATATGAACTTTCACTCCTGTTACCAGATTCTTCACATTTCATGTAAGAGCTCATAAGTAATTATATTGAGTATTAATGAAGTTGCTATAAAAAGTTGCACAGAACCTGTGTGCCAAGATCCAGACAGCTGCCGACTGTGGCTACGCCAAAGGGATGTACGAGGGGATCAAGACGGCCACCGGCCCCATGAGCGTGAAAACAGCACCGCTCAAAGCGAAGTCTGGCGAAGTCATCACCGACCAGAGCAAGCAGCTGCAGCGTTGGGTCGAGCACTATCTCGAGCTCTACTCGACCCAGAACATCGTGACAGACGCTGCCCTTGATGCCTTGCCCGGACTTCCAGCCATGGAGGAGCTAGACGAGATGCCCACACTAGAAGAGCTCAGCAAAGCCATTGACAACCTCGCCTGTGGCAAGGCGCCAGGGTTGGACAGCATACCAGCAGAAGTCCTAAAGCATGGCAAACTTTCCATCCTCCAGCCGCTTCACGAGCTCCTCTGCCATTGCTGGGAGAAAGGACACATCCCACAAGACATGAGAGATGCTAGTATAGTCACCCTTTACAAAAACAAGGGTGACCGAAACGATTGCTATAACTATCGCGGCATTTCACTCCTCAGCATTGTAGGCAAAGTCTTTGCACGTGTCGCACTGGGTCACCTGCAGAGTCTTGCTTCGCGAGTTTATCCAGAGTCCCAGTGTGGCTTCAGAGCCGGCAGATCCACAGTAGATATGATCTTCTCCCTCCGCCAGCTGCAGGAGAAGTGTCGTGAGCAGCAGGAACCATTGTTCCTCGCTTTTGTGGACCTGACAAAAGCCTTCGACCTGGTCAGTCGTAGTGGGCTCTTCCAAATCCTTCAGAAGATCGGCTGCCCACCAAAACTCCTTGCCCTCATCACCACCTTCCACAAGGACATGCAGAGCACCGTCTGCTTTGATGGAGCCACCTCGGATGCCTTCCCAGTCAGCAGTGGAGTAAAGCAGGGCTGCGTTTTGGCGCCAACCCTGTTCGGGATTTTCTTCTTGATGTTACTCCACTACGCCTTTGCCGATTGCTCGGAGGGTGTATACATTCGGACGAGGTCAGATGGCAAGCTTTTCAACATTGCCAAGCTCCGCGCCAAAACCAAGACCCTTAAAGTGCTCATACGTGAGCTGTTGTTCGCGGATGATGCTGCCCTGACATCCCACAGCGAGGCAGGCCTTCAACGCTTGGTTGATAAGCTGTCTCACGCCTGCAAGGAGTTCGGCCTTACCATCAGTCTAAAGAAGACAAACATCCTAGCCCAAGATGCAGAGACACCTCCCGTCATTACCATCAACAACACTGAACTGGAGATCGTGGACTCTTTCACTTACCTAGGGTCAACAGTGTCAAGCAAGGCGTCGCTAGATGTCGAGATCAGTTCAAGGATCGCCAAGGCAGCCGGCATTATGGCCAAACTCAACAAGAGAGTGTGGATTAATGACCTGTTGAGCAAGAGGACCAAGCTGCAAGTCTACTGATCTTGTGTCCTTTCCACTCTCCTTTACGGAAGCGAGTCGTGGCCCACATACGCCAGACAAGAGAAGCGGCTCAATGGGTTCCACCTCCGCTGCCTTTGGCATCTCCTTCAAATCAAATGGCAGGACAGTCTCCAACACCAATGTTCTTCAACGAGCCGACATGCCGAGCATCCCTACACTACTCATCCAAAGACGCCTACAGTGGCTCGGTCATGTTCACCGTATGGAACCCGATTGCTTGCCAAGGGAAGTCCTCTACGGGGAACTGTGGGAGGGCGCCCGACGCGTGGGCCGACCTCTCCTTCGCTTTAAGGATGTTTGCAAGCGTGACCTGCGACTCGCTGATTTCAATCCCAATACCTGGGAGGTCCTCGCGCAAGACCGCGCCGCCTGGCGTCACGGTGTGAAGGAGGGGGCACTCAGGGCCGAGACGAAGGCCAGGGCCGAGACGAAGGCCAGGGCCGAGGCGACAATTAAGCGGGCGGCGAGAAAGGAACGACAAGTATCAGTTCGTGAGGCCACCAACTACATCTGTACCAGCTGCAACAAAGACTGCCACTCAAGAATCGGGCTCTTGAGTCACTTAAGAGCCTGTCGACAGTGACACGCTGACCATCACCTCTCCGAGACAAGGATGCCATATATATATAATCAATTTATGTAATAATGTATGTTTATAAAGTTCTGGATTATTATTTTTATAGGTGCCAACACCTTTGGACACTGTTGACGATGATGACAGAGTTTTACTTCAGAGTTTTCAAGGTAAAAAATCATAATTTTGTTATTTACAGAAAATAGTTGCCAGTCTGTTTCAATTACTGTAACAGTGCCCACCCCCCCCCCCTCCCCTCTTCCTGGCCAAATATTGAGCATACTTTTTTGAAACAATATTATACCCATTTATCGTGACAAAGCAAAACCTCGACTGCCTATCAAAATTAATGCTGTTGATAACAGTACTCTTTGCAATATGCTTTGTGTGTTAAAACCATGGCAAATGGTTATAGTTAACTGTAGACTTTTCATCTTTGATTCCTGCAGAAATGAAGACATGGAATCTCATAGGTCTAAAGGACTAGAAACTGGAAAAGGAAAAGGTGATGATTTGAAAATTTATTTTCTATTCATTACTTGTGTTCAGTTTTTTTAACCAGGTGGGGCAATGATTGTGTCTTGATGGATAAAGAGATAATTATGTATCGTTTAAAATAATTTGGCAGTATAAATGCATTATTTGCTCACAAATAAAATTTATGCAACAATTGAACCATGTATTTTGAACCATGACCATTTTACCCATTGCGCGATAAGAGGAGAGGTTGAGAGCTTGGTACTGAGGATGTTTTGAATTTTAAATCTGCAATGATTTGCACAAATTATGTCATATTCACAAATCTTCGCATAATGGATGTCATGTTTGTGATTTCGTTCACACACACACCTTTTATCGACCCTTTTATCATTTAAAATAATTTGGCAGTATAAATGCCCTTTAGAAATGCAATATTTGCAATAATTTTGGATGGCAATGATATATCTCTAAGAAATACTTATTTACTTACTTAGGCCCATCACTACAGGTGGAGCATAGGCCATCGACAAACCCCTTACCAGCAAACTAAAACTTGGGCTTTTCGTTCAGCTTCAATGTCTAATAATTAAAATCAATACTGAAATGAAAGGTACTGAAAGAAACTATACAGAATTTCATACAAATGCCCAACAAGTGGCTCAAAACTACTAAGTACTCTGTTTTAATTTTGTTTATTTCTATATATTTAGGTAACTCTATAGTAACATCAGAGAGCCAAATTCATCAAATGTGACAGAATGATCAGATTTGATGAATTTTTAGTATCACTGAATACAAGTAAAAACTTAAGTATGAACTCTGACTATTAACATATCACGTTTTTAGTGTTCGCAATACTTGTTAATGATTTTAATATCAACATCTGATCCACAGGGTTTGAATGAAGAGCTCGCAAAGGCTACCTTGGTTAAAAAAGGTAATGTAGTATTTTTTTTATTCATTAATTTATTTATTTACTTATTTATTCATTCATTTTTTTTTGAGGTATTGCAAGGTTAAAAAGCAGCAAAATAAGCAATGCATTGCAAAATTATCATTTATGTAGTAGTGCACATAAGGTTAAACCACCAAAAGCAGCCTCCATGAAACATTTTCATTGGTTATTTTAAAGTTAAAAAATCAGAAATCAGTTGTAGTTTTGATAAAATAAAAAAGTATTTATCACGAAAGAATGTAGAACAAATTCATTTAAATATATTAGCATAACTTGTAAACTACTAGTTTTTAATGCAAATTTTTGTTGTTTCATATGCCCTTTTGATCCTTAAGTTTAAAAGTGTTTGACTCAAACAATGCTAACAAAACTTTGGCATATGATATGTTACATTGTGAAGCATGAGTGGGGACGATTATAAAAAATCTTGTGCCATTTTAAAGAGCAGTGTGTATCTCTAGGTCCATTTACTATTATGATGCAAAAACTAAGGTTTGAAAGTTTTTGTGATTGTTTGAAATCAAACATACAAATTCTTTTGTTCTTACATACAGTATTTCCCATACAACATGGTTTAACACAATGGTATTGGCTTGCCTGTTTGACATCTGGATCATGCAAAATTTAAGCTTTACTGATTTCACTAAAAAGTACATCATAGCAAACTTCATTCCAAGACTTATCATTGATGTCAATTTCACACTGATCCAATTAAGGGAAGTTTGCTAAAAAGCTGATTGAAAATGTTAGTACTGGTCTCCAAAAAACTGTCTCGAAACGTCTAAACACGAAAAGTGTCAGTGGTAGGGAAGGTCAAACATATCTTTGATTTTGGGAGTGAAATCCTGGAGGTTTCTTGTGAGTATCACTGGTCCTAACTTTCATATCATGCTCATTTAGGCATGTTGCAGGAGACCTTTTCACAATCTATCAGCTGATTATCAAAAACATCACAAGTGTCACAAGGACCATGGTTCCCATATGGCCGGTTTTGACCAGTGTAGGAGTCAATGGACTAATTTTACCCTATTTTGAAAAAGGTAGTTAAAGGTGAATTGCTACTGATGTTTAAACGTGTTTAAACGAAAGAGAGTTTAAACTCATTTAAATGTTTTAGTTACCTGTTTTAAACACTTTTTCTGCACGTCTAAACATTTTTTCTATGTTTAAACACAAGTGCAAAATTTCCTCTGTTTAATACTCCAATAATTATGTAGTGGTTAGTTTAACAAGCCCATATTGTTCATAAATTAGAGTAATTGTTGTGGTTACCTTGGGTTTCCCGCAATTACATTTTCCTCGGTTATGGTCATAGTAAAGTGAATTGATTTGTAACTTAAATGCATGGTCCGTGATTGTGTCAAACAACTTTGATTTACATTCAAAACATTGATGTCTCAATCGTAAAAGACACTACTAAGTTCATCCTCGTCAAATTGTTTAATGAAGGAAAAGCTTGAAGCAACAACAAGCCTGTTTTAGGCTAAGGTCAAACAATCCTTGATTCCATAAGTAAACATACCACTTATCAGGATGTTTCCTATTTGTTACAATATGCACGTGATTACTATCAATGTTCAACTAGACTAGAATCGAGTTTCATCCTCGTGTCTTACTGCGTTGTACACTATTGAATGTGGGACTAAACAGAACTTGAAACATGGTGGCACCGAAATAGGGAAAAGAATCCTTCGCCTACCACTTACAGAGTCACAAACTAAAGCTGAAATAACCCTGTAGCCATGTCTGACACTGAAACGGAGACTGAAGCACCACCACCAGGTTTTTCGCAACAGCCACAAGCACAACAGGAACTTGTGCAACACCCATCTTTCAGCACGATGGCCGGGATAATGCACCCTGGAAAATTAGTTACGACTGGGAACGTGGCGGACAATTGGAAAGTATGGAAACAAATGTGGAGCAAGTACATGGTCATTGCTCAACTCGAGATGAAACCATTGGCGTACAAGGTCGCATTGTTCCTCCATTGTATCGGGGTTGATACACTAAAGATTTTCAACAGCTTCCAATTCGACAATCCAGACGATAAAAATGACCTGGCCAAGTTGATACAAAGTTCGACGAATTCACCATCAGAAAACTGAACAAAACCTTTGAAAGGTACACTTTCAACTCCAGAAACCAACAGAAAAATGAAAGAATTGATGCTTATGTCACTGCCCTCCGCACACTCACGAAAACATGTAATTTTTGTGACTGCATGAGTAATTTGATAATTCATCACAGGATCGTCCTGGGCATTGAAGATCACCAAACTCGCAAATGGCTTCTACAAGAACAGAGTCTCACTCTGTCGAAGTGTATCGATCTTTGCAAAAGTTCTGCAGCAACGAATTTGCAATTAAAAATGATCTCTGGCGCCCAGCATGAAGATGTTCACGCCATGCAAGATAAACACCCGCCTTCCAGCTGCCATGATGACAAGTCCAAGAAGAGCTGCGCTGGGAAACCAAAGACATGCAAATTCTGTGGCAAAGCACATCCTTTTGAAAAGAGCAAGTGTCCAGCATGGGCAGTGAAATGCACAAAGTGCGGTGGCAAAAATCACTTTGCAACAACCTGCACAACTCCAACTAGAAAAGTGCACAACCTGAGGGATGAATCCTCCAATGACAGCGATGTGGAGTACATTACAAGCATTGTTGCACAACCGGAAATGATACACACCGTCACGCAAGAGCATGATTACCCAAAAGCAATCTACACTGAAATGTTTGTAGACAAGGCAGAAGTGAAATTTCAAGTAGACAGCGGCACCTCAGTGAATGTAATTCCCGTCAGTTTTGTGGCTGACAAGAAGCTCAAGCCCACCCCAAAGATGCTACAAATGTGGAACGACATAACACTAAAGCCACTGGGTTCCTGTCAATTAATTCTCAACAACCCAAAGAACAAGAAGTTCTCAGTGGAATTCCTCGTTGTTGACAGACAACTGACACCACTCATAGGAGCAAAGGCAGCTCAACAGATGGACCTAATTACTGTCAACACACAAAACTTCAAGATCGCAGAACTGCCTGATAGACAAAGGACAGAGGTTAGGAGTATGCAGACAGCTGATGAAATAGTAGCCAGCTACCCAGAGGTGTTTCAAAGAGAGCTAAGAGCACTTCCAGGAACAGTTCACCTTGAAGTCGAACAGGACGCCACTCCCGTTGTCGCACCGCCTCGCTGTGTCCCAATGTCACTCAAAAAGAAGCTGAAGGAAGAATTGGATCGACTACAGCAGTTGGAGGTCATAACTCCAATCAATGTGCCCACTCCATGGGTTAGCAGTCTTACTGTGGCTGTGAAGAAATCTGGAGCGCTGAGAATCTGTATCGATCCCAGGCCACTTAACACCGCCCTGAAGAGAGAAAGGTATCAGCTTCCTCTGCTTGAGGACATACTCCCGGAGCTGTCAAAAACAAGAGTATTCTCGACAGTTGACCTCAAGTCGGGATACTGGCACTGTGTCCTCGCCACTGAATCCAGCATACTCATGACCCTCGCGACCCCCTATGGAAGGTATAAATGGATTCGTCTGCCCCTCGGTCTCTCCACCTCATCCGAGATATTCCAGAAGCACCTAATTCATGCACTGGAGAACCTACCGGGTGTTCTGTGCATCACGGACGACATCCTCATCTATGGCACTGGAGAGACCGATGCAAAGCAACCGCAAACCATGACAGAAGTCTACAAGATCTCCTTCAAAGGTGCAAGAACCGCGGCATTGTCCTCAACCCAGACAAGATGAAGCTGAGGATGAGCGAAGTAAATTTCATAGAACATCTCCTGATGAACAAGGGCCTATAGCCTGATCCTGCTAAAGTAGAGGTGATCACGAAGATGCCTAAGCCACAAGACATTGAAGGCATTCAGCGCCTCAACAGATTCGTCAATTATCTAGCCAAGTTCCTTCCAAAACTGTCTGAGGTCATGGAACCAATTCGCCGCCTGACTCGTGAGGACTGTTCATGGAACTGGTCCTGAGAACAAGACCAGGCGTTCGCAAATGTGCAACAGCTAGTCACAGAAGCGCCTGTTCTATGTTACTACAACCCTTCACGGGACCTTACCATACAGTGTGATGTGAACCAGGGTGGCCTTGGCGCAGCGATACTTCAGAACCGCAAGCCCATAGAGTACGCAAGTCATTCCCTCACCGACACAGAAACCCGGTACACTCAAATAGAGAAGGATATCCTGGCGATTGTGTTTGCTCTTGAGCATTTCAACCAGTACACATTTGGTCAACATGTACACTTCGAAAATAACCATAAGCCACTGGAAATGATTGTACTGAAGCCACTCGCTTGAGCACCTTGACGCCTCCAGTTAATGATGATGAGGTTACAGAAATATGATTTCACCGTGCACTATGAGCGTGGCAAGAACATGCATTTAGCCGACATGCTGTCAAGGGCTTACCTGCCCTACAGGGGCAAAGAAGTAGACGATCTTGAATCAGTCAACAAGGTCCATTATCTGCCCATATCTGACCAGTGTTTAGACAAAATAAGGGCAGAGACCCGGAGGGACCAGTCTCTGCGAGAGTTGTCAGAGACTATTCTCGTAGGATGGCCTGAAAACAAGGAACATGTTCCAACACTGACACACCATTACTTCAGTATACGCGATGAGCTGACCGTACAAGATGGGTTAGTTTTCAAAGGGAATTCCGTCATGATACCGAAGAGCCTTTGTGCGGGTATGAAGTTGAAGATGCATTCATCCCACCTCAGAATAGAAGCGTCTGAGGCATGCACGCAAATGTATCTACTGGCCAGGCATGGCTGCAGAAATGAAACTGTACATCTCCGTGTGTGAAACGTGTAGAGAACTCAACAGCACTACCCATGCAAAGGAGACACTGATGTCCCACGAGGTTCAATCTCGTCCTTGGGAGAAGATTGCCACAGACATCTTTACCCTTGATGGCAAGGATTACCTGGTCACCATAGACTATTACAGCAATTTCTGGGAGGTGGACAGGTTGCCAAACACCAAGGCCAGTATCACCATTCTGAAGCTGAAGAGTCACTTTGCCAGCTATGACATACCTGATCAAGTGATCAGTGACAATGGGCCGCAATTTACATCTGACGAATTTGCCAACTTCTCCAGAACATGGGACTGAGCATCTTACCAGTAGCCCTGGAAATAGCAAGGCCAATGGCAAGGCTGAGTCTGGGGTGAAGACAGTCAAGCGTATCCTGAAGAAATCAATCAGGGCTGGAACTGACCCATATCTCGCCATACCTGTCTATAGAAATACGCCCACACAAGGAATGATGACCAGCCCAGCACAACGTCTGATGAGCCAAAGGACTAAAACACTCCTTCCTTCAACTCAGAATCTACTACTGTCCAGGACTATAAACCTGGAAAGTGAAAAGAAAGAGCTGCGACAACGCCAGCAGGCCCAAGCCAAATACTACAACTGGTCAGCAAAAGATCTACCTAGTCTGTCTGAAGGTGACAATGTTAGAATGAAGCCATTCAAGCTTGGCGACAAGGCCCAAGTCACTGCAAGGCTTGACGAGTGGTCATACACTGTTGAGACGGACAACGGAGCAGTCCACTGCAGGAAGTGACAGCATCTGTGAAAAACGTCTGAACCGCCTGCTGAACCCATCATCACAGAGCCAGAACTGGATATGGCCAGTGCAGATGAAAAGGTGACTACAACTACAATGTCTACCCCTGATCAGAGTAGTGCCCTTCGTGAGTCACGCCCTGAAGTGGTGACTGTTCTGGAACAGTATCGGAGATCAGAGCGAGTCAGGAAGAGCCCAGCATACCTCAAGGACTTTGTCTGTGACTAGACTCGTGACTTTAAATCTTTCGTTGCCATTATCATAGCGATAAGTGTTTATCGTTTATTGATTGTGTTGTGTCGAACTCACCAGCTGCTAGATTTGTCTTATGCACCCATTGATTCCGAACTGAAGTGACATTGACATTTTTGTCATATTTTTTTGTCAAAAGGGAGGATGTTACAATATGCACGTGATTACTATCAATGTTCAACTAGACTAGAATCGAGTTTCATCCTCGTGTCTTACTGCGCTGTACGCTATTGAATGTGGGATTAAACAGAACTTGAAACACTGTTCATCTCAGTTCCGAAAAGATAGATATAATTATGCATAAAAAAATGTAGTGTGTTAATGTTACCTTTGCAAACTAAGGTGTGTGTCCACCATAAGAGGTGTAAGTATCAAGGTACTATGTATGCAATCAATCACAAACCCAAATCGGCTGAGCAAGTGCCTATTATTTTTTCATGAGCAAAACACAAGCTTCCCACATCACAGTGGACATCGTTTCATTAAGTGAAGTTTACCATTTAAAATTTGTGATTTCTTGGACATTGTTTCTACATTTCAGACCATTCCATGCCACTTGCAAATGCATAAACAGAGTTTTCGATTTTTATGTGAAATATTACCTGTAGGAACAAGCAAATTATTTGCATTGGCTGCTGGATTAATTTGATTATCTTTGTTGACGTTACATAGAAACATTAGCGGGAACAACTCTGAACAGAAGGAATATCAGTGTCTATGAAATGAAGACTGTATACCGGTAGCTTTAATTTATCAGCAAAAAAACCTGGTACCCCAGCAATAATGAGGCAGCTGATCCAAATCATTCAAGCGTCAACCTTGAGCGGCAGAGTTTGTTTTCATGTGCTTATAGCTTGAAACACTGTATGAATTAGTACACTTTTTTCCAAACGTTTTTGTTTTCCTCAAGAATGAAGTTTGAATGAAATTAACTAGAACCAATATGGGTTTCTGAGCTAATGTGAAGTTTTGGAAACTTGAGCAGTGTTACACAAGAATCAAGGAAATTCCACAGGAAGATATCTCATGATTTATTCTGGGCTTTATTCTTATGCTAGAACAGTAAAGACTGTCATCCTTCATAATGCTAACTCCAAACATAATGAACATTTATGAATTTCAAATTACATGCAGCCAACTGTTATATACATGTACTTCAGTGAAACTTGAAACATTTCTCCATCTAGTTTCTGATGGGCATGAATCGAAGTATCATATTTTGAAATAGTGCGGAGAAACCATCTTCATTTGATGCAAATTCATACCAAATTAAACGACTAGGGAAAGACGTGCAGACACAAGTAAGTCATTTTGTTTTATTCCATCAGTGTAAACAGGCTGTAAGGTGCAAGGCTATGTCCCCTATCATGTGTCACAGAATTTTAGCTAACTTTTGACATGCAACAATCGCCTTTTTTGACTTTTCTGAAAATGGATCGTTTTAGGTTTTATATAATTTTCATGGTAGTTCACTTGTGAAAAAATCATAACCAGAATGCAGGCTTTGAGCAATTAATTGATTTTAGGCTGCTCTGAATAGACCAAATCCTCATTACGTTATGTTAGTTATGAAGCATTCAGTAATTTGCTACACATTTTCACTATCACAAATGAGTTCCCACACTAACTGAGAATGATGGCGAAAATATTTTACTTTTAGATACCATTCAGTAAAAATCACATCCCCCAGGGCTTGCATTATAATGCCATGATTTCAGAGGTCACCAGGAAGGGTAATGTAATAATCTGTCATAACTATTAAATAAATCATAGCATTTAAATGCTCATTTGGAGGTAACATTCAACATTTTTAAAACTAGTTTAACCTTTTTTACAGTGCGTTTGAACATTTTTTTACCCGTGAATAAAAGCGTTTTCCTCTTTTAATCTTTAATCAGCTTTTCCAAAATAGGTTTACTTATAGTTGAATTCGTAAAGTACTGAATCCTCTTTGCTGCCTGCTCTACAGATCCCATATTTGCTGACCAGTTATGATTCATAATTATTAATTATATAAAGAATTTTAACTTAAAATAGTTATAAAAACTCACAAAACCTTCAAAGTTAAAGGTGTATTTACAAGGATGGTTGCCATCCTTTATTCTCAATTGACCTTTTCATTGGATACTTTTCTTCATAGTGGCTACGATCAAGTAGGTGACAAACACAACAAATAAGAAACAAAAGGCACTCAAATAAATAATTTATTATCTTCCAGGCAAGAGGACCAGTACAGGAAAAAGTGTTGAAGAAAAACCTTGAAAGGATTAGTCCTTTTCTCAAAAAAACTCAGTTATTCTATTTCACAAAGTTTATTTCTTCACACTGCACTTCACAAATTACAACTAGCAACTGGCAATGAACACTTTTCTCACACTGTTTCTATAATGACCTTTAGGGAACTGTAACTCATTCATCAAATTGACATTTTCTCATAATTTAAGGCCCTGTGCAGTACGCAGTTAAGGTGACCACAACTGCGCACAAGGGTCAAACAAGAATGATTACCATATTTTCCTTTGAAGAGGCAAACAATGTCAAAATGCTATTTTTCGTCAATTTTAACCATCCTTCTGTTCCCGTTTCTGACAAATGTAGATAGTTTTTTTACTTTGTTTTTGAGGTGTTGGCATAACATGAAATTTGATATTTATACCAGAATTCTGTTTAGTCAATGATTTACATGAAAACAGTAATATTAGTGGTTTACTTAACATCACATATAAATAAGGCGTATTTTAAAACTTTATGTAAATATTTTTCAAGTACTAATGAGGGATATTGGTTACTACCTCATCATTTATCGTGTACTCAATACTGTTTGTAAATCAGATCATTTCACATTTTGGAGAATTTCACACTACTAAGTTCTCTGTAAAGTTCTCTATTTGTTATAATAAAGCTTCCCACAATGCCACCTTATTTTAGTGTTGTATTTCCCCAAACTCTTTTGACACAATCTATTAAATATAAACAGTATTTAAATTAAAACCATCCTAGGGCCAACCTGCAGATGCCAACAAAAAAAAGAAAAGTTGCTACATCACAGAAATCGTTTTCTGGCTTGAGTTTGCAGACATCATTTTTTGGTGGAGACAAACAATAGCTGGAAGAAAGTCTGCATTCGCAGGCTACATAGAACTTTAAAATAATAAACATCGTAGGCTTCTTCTCTCAATGAGCTTCTTGTCAGTAACAACAATTATTAAGTTCGAAAGTAAGGAACGCATCTTCAAAAAGCAAAGAATCACAAGTACGCAAAATCATCTGGAGTTGTCTACTAAAGTTATTTCATTATGTTTTTGCTTATACTTCACAATACTTTTGCTGTTACTTTACACTAAAACAGTACAATACAGGTACATACACTACTTACAATACAACAGAGCTATTAACACTACTTACAGTACAAGACAGCTTCTTCACCCCACTTACTATAAAGAATTGATTTTTAACAAGTTTTAAAGGAACATTACGTACGCAACAGCAATACAGGTATTTTCTAAATTGCATATCCTTAATTAATCTATTGTAGCAATTTATCTAGAGATATAACACCCTTTTCTAATACCTTTTAAAAGCATTAACAGAACAGAAAATGCGAAGAAACATCATATAAGAGAACCAGAAACTTGATTTTCTATTCTTAACTTGTAATTAACTTGCAAAAAAAATCTTGAGTTAACAAAACATCTCAAGTTAGTAAAGTAAATCAAGCAAAAAAGTAAACCAAGCAAGTAAAGCACATTAGGCAAGTAAAGTGTTATAATCTAGTCACGTGCGGAGTCATGTTATCGGTAATCGGATATCCATGTTGTGTAATGTAGGATTTCAATTCATTCTTCTTCGTGATTATTAAAGCATATAGATCTACAATTCGCTTCACCTTGATTTATTACATTGGCGACGAGGATAAACATGGCAACCTACGGGAACGTGGGAGAATTTAAGGAGTCAGAGGAATCGTGGACTCGACACGCGGAACGACTCGAGCAGTACTTCGCCGCAAATGAAATTAAAGACAAGAAGAAACAAAGAGCTATCCTGTTAAGCGTATATGGAAGCAAAACATATGGGTTAATTCGCGATCTGTTACAACCCCAGAAACCGGGCGATGCGGGTTTAAAAGAGATCTTAGAAAAGCTGGAAAGCCATTTTTCGCCGAAGCCAAGTGTTATCGTTGAGCGATTCAAATTCCATAGCAGGAGTCGCCTCGAAGGGGAAAATGTTGCAGAGTTCATCGCAGGACTCAGAAGGTTTTCAGAGCATTGCCAGTTCGGAGCAACACTCGAAGACATGCTGCGAGATCGACTCGTTTGTGGAATCAGCGACGATCGCATTCAACTACGACTGTTGGCTGAACGGGAGTTCACATTCAACAAGGCGGTAGAAATCGCTACAGCAACCGAAATGGCTTCAAAGAATCTAATCGATATTGGCGGGAAGACGCCCGGGTCCAGCAGTGACAACAGCCTCAACAAGGTCGAAGAAGAAACTAAACCTCCACATTTTCAGCCAAAACAGGAGTGCTATTGCTGCAGTGGGAACCATGATCCCTCGAGCTGCAAATACTGAAGACCTACTGAACTTTGTTGATAGCTTGCAGCCATGCCTGATGGGGGAAAGATCATTCACTTTGCGCCACGTTAAATATGAAGAGGTCCTCAAGGAAATCAAATTAATTCGTTCCGATACATCGACAGGACCTGACCAAATACCAGCTAAGTTCCTAAAGCCTGTAGCCGACCTGATTGCAGGACCTTTGACAGACGTGATAAATTCCTGTATTGCCACATCAACATTTCCTGACGCTTGGAAAGTTGCAAGGATAACCCCAATCCCTAAGACCAGTGGCTCTACCTTCAGTGTATCAGACATGAGACCGATATCAATACTTCCGGTCCTTTCAAAAGTTTTTGAAAGACTCGTACACCACCAAGTCATCGATTACATTGATTCTCACTGCCTGTTAAAAGAGAATATCTCAGGCTTCAGGAAAGGACACTCAACGACTACTGTTCTATTAGGGATCAGAGATGACATTATTCGCGCCATGAAGCGAGGAGAAGTTACCCTCATGGTACTAGCCGATTTCTCTAAGGCGTTTGATACCATCAAGTACAAGACTGTTCTTGAAAAGCTCAGCCTGTTAGGCTTTTCCAAGGAATATCTTAAATGGACGATCCAATATCTTACAGGAAGGAAACACTTTGTGCAAGTCGACGACAAAACGTCAGAGCTTTGTAGGGTGAGTTTCGGCGTACCTCAAGGTTCTATCATGGGGCCACTCACTTTCAATCTCTACGTGGCTGACCTTCAGTCATATGTACGCGGAGTTAAATGTCATCAATATGCTGATGATACCACATTGTACACACAGTGCAAACCAGCAGATCTTCAATCAACTCTAACTGAACTTTCTGCAAGTATAGGCAAATTGGAAGCATGGTCACGTGAAGCAAACTTAGTCATTAATCCTTCCAAGACTAAGCTGATGTTATTATCTACTCCGCAGTTATCAAAGGTCCATCATTTAAACACTGAAAAGTTCGACATCACAATCAACAGCATCCCCTTGGAACGAGTGACCACCACTAAATTATTGGGGTCTCACATCCATGAGCATCTGAACTGGGAAGGAAATGTCACACAAGTAGCAGCGTCCTGCTATGCTACTCTAGCAACCCTAAGGAAGTTAAAGAACATCCTGCCTTTCCATATCAAAAAGAATTTGGCACAGGCACTGGTTCTAAGCAAGCTATATTATAATGACATAGTATACCACTCACTCCCAGATTATTTAATGAAACGTCTCCAGAGAGTACAAAAGGCTACAGCTAGTTTTGTGCTTGGTAGATTTGTGTCATCCGAAGACATCCTTACAAAACTCAAATGGCTTCCCGTAAAGGAACAACGCGAATGGAACCTACTTAAGGCAACTCACAAAGCCCTTCACAACCCATATTGGCCAAGTTATCTGAAACTTAATGTATTTCAACACGAAAGATGCTTAAGATCTTGTAACAGCATTCAGTTAGAGAGATCTTTAATTAATAATACTCTACAGGACCAGACTGCAAGTTTATTTAACACGTTGCCCAGCAACGTGAGGTGCTGCCAAGACTATATTAAATTTTGTAAAGACACCAAAAACATTATTTTTAAGAGAGCTTTAGAACACCTGGCATAATTTTAATTATTTATTTATTTATTCATTTATTTATTTTAGCATATCTTAAAACACAATTTTATCTCGTTTACATATAGATATAAATTCTTAGATATCTTTTAATCTTTTTACAATTGTAAATTTAGTTAGCATCGGGTAGGCAAAGAGCCACCCTGTGGATATACTGCCCGAAATGCCATTATTATTATTATTATTATTATTATTATTATTATTATTATTACAAGAACGAAGTGTGTTACAAATGTCAAAAGAAAGGCCACATGGCTAAAGTATGTCTAGGAAAGAAGAAACCTCAAAAGCAAGACAAACGTGGGCGCCGGCCAGATGGTAAACAAAGAACGCATTTTGTTGAAGAAAGCGCCGATCAAGACGACATCTATGCCATGTATCATCTGTCCAGCGATCGAAAGAAATCGTTCAAAGTGGATCTGGAACTTTGTGGACGGAAAACCACGATGGAAATCGACACGGGTGCTTCGAAGACGATATTAAATGAAGCAACGTACGGAAGATTGCGTGACGCATTGGGTCCACTCCAGACAACAAAAGCGGTTCTAAACACGTATACAGGAGAAAAGATTCCAGTACAGGGAGCAGTTACGGTTCCAGTAAAATATGAAAGCCAGCAGAAGAAATTAAACGCTCTCATTGTCAAAGGTGGCGGACCGAACCTACTTGGTCGAGATTGGCTTGAAGAAATTCGCTTGGATTGGGAAACAATCTTTCAGATAGCCAGTGATAATACCCAATCGGCACTTCAAGACGTGCTTTCAAAATACCAAGATGTATTTGCTGAAGGACTGGGCACGCTAAAGGGTGTAAAGGTAAAGATCTACGTGGATCAAGACGCTGAACCAAAATACATCAAAGCCAGAGCAGTACCTTACGCATTGAGAAGTAATGTTGAACTTGAACTCGAAAGATTGGAGCGTGAAGGAATTATATCTCCAGTGGAATTCTCAGAATGGGCAGCACCCATTGTACCTGTGGCAAAACCCAATGGGACTGTGAGGATCTGTGGAGACTATAAACTAACAGTAAATCAAGTGTCCAAACTGGACAATTATCCAATACCGAAAACAGAGGATCTTTTGGCTACCCTGGGAGGTGGTGAGAAATTCACTAAGCTGGACATGTCGCAAGCATATCAGCAGATGACTCTAGATGAGGAGTCTCGGAAGTTTACCACCATAAACACCCATAAAGGCCTATTTCAGTACAATAGACTGCCTTTTGGAGTGTCCTCTGCACCTGGCATTTTTCAGAGGACGATGGAAAACCTCTTGCAAGGCATTCCTCAGGTCATTGTGCGAATGGAGGACATTCTCATCAGCGGGAAGGACGACAACAATCACATTGCCAATTTAGAGGCAGTACTCAAGAAGCTGTCTGAAGCTGGACTGCGGCTGCGAAAAGAAAAGTGTTTCTTCATGGTGCCGGATGTCACCTATTGTGGTTATGAGATCAATGGTCGTGGTATCAAGCCAGTAGAAGCTAAGGTGGAAGCCATACAGAATGCCCCAGTGCCTGAGAATGTTACTCAGCTGCGTGCATTTCTGGGAATGCTAAATTATTATCACCGTTTCCTACCAGACATTGCTACAGTACTAGAACCACTCCACAAGCTTCTTAGACAAGGTACAAAGTGGTGTTGGAAGACCGAGCAGCAGGTGGCTTTTGACAAATCCAAGAAACTACTCTAGTCTGCAAACCTCCTGGTACATTTCCAGCCAGATCTGGAACTAATCTTGGCGAGTGATGCCTCAGATTATGGAGTAGGGGCGGTACTCTCCCACCAGATGGCAGATGGAACAGAGCGCCCAATTGGTTACGTCTCAAGATCACTGAACACAGCTGAGCGTGGGTATTCCACTATTGAAAAAGAGGCTTTGGCCATCATCTTCGGAGTGAAGAAGTTTAATCAGTTCTTGTACGGTCACAAGTTCACCATACAGACTGATCACAAGCAGCTGGAAGGGCTTTTCAACGAGAAGAAAGGAGTATCCCAACAAGCCTCTCCAAGAGTTCAGCGGTGGGCCCTTACCTTGGCAGCATATGAGTACAAAATTGCCTATAAAACGGGGACCACAAATCCCAATGCGGATGCATTAAGTCGACTCCCCTTGTCCAAGAGGCCAGAGTCTGTTCCTGTACCTGGAGAGACAGTTTTGCTCTTAGAACATCTGGACCACACCCCAATCAACTCACGTCATATCCAAGAATGGACAAGGCACGATCCTTTCTCTAAAAAGTGCACCAGTTTACACTTAATGGATGGCCACACCACTGCCAGGATGTGCAGTTACACCCATATTTGAGCCGGAAAGCAGAATTAACCATAGAAAGTGGATGCGTTCTATGGGGAAACAGGGTGATAGTACCACCTCAAGGACGAGCACAAGTCATAGCCGAGCTTCACAAAGCCCATCCGGGCATATCAAGGATGAAAGCCCTTGCACGTGGTTATGTGTGGTGGCCAAACATGGATCGTGAGTTAGAAGATGCAGTTAAAAAAGTGTCAGCAATGCCAACTGCACCAGAAGGCCCCAGCAGAAGCACCTCTCCACCCATGGGAGTGGCCCGGTCAACCCTGGTCACGGGTGCACGTTGATTATGCAGGGCCATATAAGGGTCACATGTATTTAGTGGTGATCGATGCACATTCCAAGTGGATGGACGTCCACATAATGCAAAGTACAACATCAGCCGCCACCATAGTGAAGTTGAGAGAAATCTTCGTGACCCATGGTCTCCCGGAAACCATCATCAGCGACAATGGTCCCAATTTCACAAGTGCGGAATTTGAGAATTTCCTCTCAAAAAATGGCGTCAAACACACCAAAGTATCGCCATACCATCCAGCTTCGAATGGACAGGCGGAGCAAGCAGTTAGAGCCTTCAAAGAAGGGATAAAGAAGATGGAAGAGGGAACCATGCAAGACAAGTTGTCACGTTTTCTGCTCAAGTACAGAACAACACCACACACGACAACAGGGGTTACACCAGCGGAGCTGCTGATGAAGAGAAAGCTGAGAACTAAGCTTGACCTCATAGTGCCCAACACTGCAAGTCTGGTGAGACAGAAGCAAGAACATCAAACAGACCCACGACCACCACGCCAAACACAGGGACTTTGAAGCCAGTGATCCTGTGTTCATAAAGGACTTCAGTTCCCCCAAGTCCTGGCAAAAAGGAACTGTGGTGCAGATGACGGGCCCAGTCTCAGCCCTAGTCGAATTACCGGATGGTCGAGTTGTTCGACGACATCAGGACCATATGCGGAAAAGCCACAGCCAAGACCCAACAAAGTCAAATCCTGAGATATTAGTACCAGGAGTGGGGTCGGAGGTAGATTGCACAACAGACACAACCCAACCGAGTAGCCCAACCAAGCCGGTCGTGAGTTCGTCTGATGCACAAGAGGCTAAACCATCACGCCCAGTCCGCGACCGACGTTTACCCGACCGTTTCAAAGACTATGAACTTTAAAACTTATGACACTGCTTTTGAACATTGATTAGCGATCGGCAAGAATCATTATGTGAAAAACATTTCATTGATTTTATTACGCTTCTGCTCAGTGTTTCTTTTTGTTTTGTTTGGAATAGCAAAAGTCTTAAGGGGGAGGAATGTTATAATCTAGTCACGTGCGGAGTCATGTTATCAGTAATCGGATATCCATGTTGTGTAATGTAGGATTTCAATTCATTCTTCTTCGTGATTATTAAAGCATGTAGATCTACAATTCGCTTCACCTTGATTTATTACATAAAGTATACCAAGCAAGTAAAGTACATCAAGCAAGTAAAGTACACCAAGCAAGTAAAGTGCATGAAGCAAGTAAAGTACATCAAGCAAGTCAAAGTGTGCCAAGCAAGTAAAGTACATCAAGCAAGTGAAGTACATCGATCAAGCAAGTAAAGTACATCAAGCGAAGTATACCAAGCAAGTAAAGTACACCAAACAAGTAAGGTACATCAAGCAAGTAAAGTACATCAAACAAGCAAGTAAAGTACATCAAGCAAATAAAGTGTACCAAGCAAGTAAAGTAAGTAAAGTATGCCAAGCAAGTAGTTTGCCAAGTAAAGTATGCCAACCAAGTAAAGTATATCAAGCAAGTAAAGTACCTCAACCAAGTTAAGTACACCAAGCAAGTAAAGTACATCAAGTAAGTAATTAGCACATCAAGAAAATAAAGTATATTAGGTAGTATGATACCCTTACAGCCAGGATCATGGCAGAGTTTTAGTGCCAGAATTTCCAATGCAAGTACAAATAAAAAAGGACTTAATGGACATCCCTGCCTTATACCTCTAGACTTTAAATAATTTGTCCTGTACCTGCTGTTCATCACTCTACTTTCTCTATTGTTGTACAGAATCGAGACCCACTTTCTGTTCCTAGGCCCGAAGTTGAAGATTTCCAAGGCTTGATGGAGAAAACTCCATTTTAAAGTATCAAAGGCTTTCTCGAAGTCTACAAAAAGAATTCCAGGGATTTTGTTAACGTCTGTAAGGTCATTAGGTCACCTAATAGGTAGATGTTCTGTCTGATGTAAATTCCTTTTATAAGCCTTTTTGATCAGAATGAATCAAGGACGGAAGTGAGGGTTTGATGTATGTTGCTATTATCTTAGCGACAATTTTATAGTCGACATCAAGAAGGGTTATTGGATGCCAGTATGTTATTTCATTTAAGTTTTCCTCAGTTTTTGGTACAAGGAAAATTATTCCTCTTCTTTGTGATATTGAAAGTTGGTTTTCATGGAAGGCTTCATTGTAGCAATCCAAACTCTGAAAAATGAAAGCAGTAAAGAAAAGGAAGTGGATAATCGCTTGGAAAAATACATTTTACTGACCTTGTGAACGATGCAAAGTCGGTTGCAGGTTTTTCTCCTCCCGGCCAATTTCAAGTTGGGCGGAATTACGTCACATAAACACAGCCTGGTTGCCAAGGACAGTTCAAAATGGCAGCCTCTGAAGTCACTTCTGTCGAGATGAATTTCTTCATGATAGCAGGCACTTAGTGGTTGAAACTTCGATGGGTGAAAAAGCTGAATGTTTACTTGCTATAGGTGAAGACAAAAATATAAGCTTTTTGGAGTGACCCTCTCCTTTAATGATCCTTCTATCGTGATTCCTTTTCTCCAGGTTGAAGAAATACTTTTTTGGCTTCTCTCCCTGTTCAACTCATCTTGCTTTGGATTTAAACATAGCCTCTCCTTTTTTTGAATCGTACATATCTTCTAATTCTTTCTTAGCCAATTTGTAGTTATCCAATAAATTTTAGTTGAAATATTGATTGCCACATATTTGCTGGTCTAGTCTTTGGATTTCTTCCTGCAGTTCAATTTCTTTTCTTTTTAAGCTTAATCTTCAATTTTTAGCGGGGCATCAGGGCACGAAGCATGCCAATGAAGCACCATGGGTAAGGAGAATTGGTAACTCATCAAGCTGAGAAAATTTGGGTACAAGCGAACAAACATCCATCCATCCATACAGACTCTGGGGGGGGAGAGGCGTCTCAAGATAGCCCTCATGAGGAACCTAAGGAATGCAATCTTTTCTTGGCGGGATTTTTCAAAAAAGTCAGAAAAAACCTCATTTCTATTTGTTATGTCAACAAACAATTGAAGACGTTGATCTAACGTTTTCAAGATAGGGTTTAACTAAAGCAGAACATGAAAGAGGATGGCAGAGAGCAAGGATTAACAGCCAAAGTGGCGAGGAAGATCGCGAAAGAGTGGGCCAGGGCTAGAAAGGAGGCGAGATAGTACTGAACAATGCTGTGAGGCAGAGCAAACCAAAATTGACTCAGAAGAATACAGAACTTCATGTCGAGATGTGCAGCCATGCAAGAAGTCGCATAATTTCATCAGGTGATCAACAAGAGAAATTAAACATGTTTCGTGTGTTTAGAGGAAAAACAGATTGGGAAAAAGTGGTCAATTCGTTGATCTATTGAAAAGATTAGTTCAGTTCAGTCTTTGCAACTCTTGCTGGAAGTTTCTGCCTATAGGATTCAAACTGAAGTCAACTGCCAAATTGTGGTAAGCGACTTTGTGACAAAGAAACTTTTGCGTTTTCCATAAAAACTATCTGGTTGCTTCAGCGAGATAAGCTTACAAGTTAAACTTATATCTTCAATAGGAGTTTTTAAGTCTCCCTGATTATCTGATTTGGAACATGGAGAGAAATTTGAAAAATTTCAAACAATCAGACTACAGTTGTTGTTGAATATTAAGTTGCATATTGTAAACAAATAAGCTTAGTTGTCTGTCTTTTTCACCATATACCGATAACCTCATGTCTAGAAGTAATAAAACTGTATTTGTAAAACCGCCAGGGGAGTTTTGAAGTGTTCTTTCTGTTAGTAGGGACAGCCGCTTTGTAGACTGCTATAATTTCTTCTTCTGTTTACCATTGGAGGAAGGAAAACCATCGATTTGCTATCTTTGACAGCTTTTGACGCTCATATGTTGCCATGCATATTGTGTTTACAAATTATGGAACTTCCTTCTTTTGTTTGTTTAATCTATTGGGTTTAGTGAAATGCTTGGCTGAATTTCTTTTAAGGTTATTGGTAAAAGACTGGTAAAGCTACGACTGAAAAAAGGACTGCAAAGCTGTAGGCAAAAATAATATTCAAATTACGCTTTAGCGCGAATAATTATCAAACTTGAACATCTCAAGTCTTTGAGATTTTGGGCATTTTCTGGCTTCTAAATGCATCTCTTGGCTTTAACTGGAATGATAATCAATCTTAAACGAATTTTCTGTAACATTTCTGTCATCCTTCTTTTGAGTCACCTGTAGTGATATGCATATTGTGTTTGTATAGGTAATAGCATGACCTGTACGTGGTATTTGGCAATAATACCGCGAGTGATATTTCAAAATTGCCCAAAATACTACAAGCCGCGAAGCAGTGAGTGATATTTGGAAAATTTTGAAATATTACGAGCTGGTATTATTGCCAAATACCACATACAGGTCATGCTATTATTTGTTTATAATAAAAGCCAAGAAATTTTCGGGAACACACAAGAGACCTTTATTTTGTTACAGTTGGAAAAACAAACACAGGCGTCTGGATTTGTAACAATCTTTTTACATTAATGAAAAAAATGATTGACACTATTTTGTGAAACCAGTTCAAACCACTGAAGGCAAACAACATGAAATAGTTCAATGAAAGTTATTTTCAAATCATGGTTTTTGCAGTCACTGCAGCCGTGAAGTGAAACCACAAATTAAGAAAAGGTATGGGCAAGCTTCTTCCAGTGTTTAATTGCTGCTTTGTTGAAAAACACCCACGCCAGCTTCGTAATTTATCGTGACCTGACAGCCATGAAAGTGGTAGACTACTGTTTGGCAGGCTGGCGTCGCTGTACACTTGTACTGAATGGGCAAATTGGAAAGAACTGGGCAGGAATTCTGAACCTGTTGGCCGACAGGAGAGCTGATGATGGATGAAATCTGTCGCTGTTCTGCTTCGTCACCTTCCTTGTAGTCTGCTCGCTTGTGTAGCCTGTTACACTGATGATAGCACTTCTTGGCTGATTCGAGACCTTCAGCTTCTTCACAACTGTTTTTCTTACCGAATGGCTGGTTAACTTTCTTCCCTCTACATCCAATTCTGCTTCCAAGGCCATATTCTTCATGAAGGAGTCGATCTTATTGACACCCATCCTCTGTTTCTTGTACCACACTTTGGATTTCCATTTTTTCAATAATGGCAAGATAAAATGGGCCACTGTTTTGCATTTCTTCAGGTCTGTGGGCAAGATATGTTTTGAAGAACTGGACTGGACAACGGGGATCACCAGTGGCAAACATCTTTGGCTGGATGGCTCTTCGTTTCTTTCTTAGACTGCCTTGCCGGGTCTTTGTTGGGTTTTCTTCGAATGTCACATACTGTGCCTTGGTCGTCTTTGTTCAAGCTAAAATCTTCAACAAACATTTCATGGTGCTCTTGGCAACCTCGCAGACCAAAATGAAGGGTGAGCAGATACCACAGAGTATGAAGGAGTGACTGGATTTTGTTCACCAAGTACACGATTTTTCCATAGCTGCTCTTCATCTTGGACAGTAAGTACTTTAGTTGTATTAGGTTGTTTTCTGTGGCCTTTTTCACGAAGAGCTCTTTTTTTTCTTCCTCATAACCTTTATTAACCACATTGTACTTAATTACATCAATAAATGTGAAAGGCTACACATGCATGCACACACACATAACAATAACTTAGGTAAATGCCTAATTATTTTACAGATTACATTAACAAACCCTAATTTGACCAAAAAAATTATAAGCTAAAGTGACCATAGCAAGCCATCCTTGCAGTTCTTAGTGTAGAAAAAGACCCCATCTTCTATTAAAATTGTTAAGAGTCCCATTCTTTACAGCAATATGACTTTGTCTCTTTTTTACTTCAATCTTATATAAAAACAAATTAAAATTTAGAGGGCAGTTTGACGTCCTACATTCCCAGATACATAATTTACTTAGAATCAGCAGATAGTTTAATATGTCGTTCCTTTCTAAAAAACACAAGATAACATCTTTGAGTGTCAACGTTAAATTTCATCAGACATCTGACCACATATCAATGGAGCATTCCCAAAAAGCTTGCACATGAGAGCATTCAAAGAAAAGATGATACAGAGTCTCTTCATTTAGATCACAAAAGGTACACTGATCAGTCAACAACTCAATTTTTAAAAGCTTAATATTGGAGAAATCATTAACTAGTTAATGATAGTTAATTGACCAGTGAGAGATTTCAGTATATCAGTTAATGTTCTCGATTTCGTGTCAGTTGTCTTGATATCCAGAGTGGAGACGTAAGCTTGATTTCATCACATTTACCATTCCAAGCTCAGTACAATTTACAATGTCTGCTTCTGAAGGTGTTCGTCCAAAACGTAGAACTAAGCCGGTTTACCATGTAGATTTTGTTTATGACCTGCCCGTCAACTCTCTGTTCTCCGACAATCTCTTGGGGTCAACACTCGATAGTAGATCAGCTCCTTCATCCCAAGAACAGCCTCCCGTTTCTTCTTCAAAGTCAAATACATCAACATCCCTGCTATAAGCGAACACGATCCCAACATCAACTTTGACGTTCAACCAATAGCTTCAGTTAGTCCAACTACAAAAGGAGAAGCTCGAATTGGAACTTAAAGTTTTGGAAAGCCAAAGGGAACGCCCTCTTCATTCAATGTATTCAGAGCTTCACCTCGGTGACGCTAGCACCAAAGATCCCACTGTAGCAAGGAAGCCAAAACGAACCATCGACTGCCAGCAAGATTTCGTCCCTGGCGTGCAAGGCGAGTATGATAAACTTGATCTTTCTGAGTTTGCCTCTGGTTTTTTACTAATGATTAAAGGATATGAAGTCGCTGAAAAGGAGGCTTTATTGTCCCAGTTAGAGTTATTGATGACAAAATCAATAAGCTATACATGGTCTAGCATTCGTGCGTTTCACAAGTTCATTGCTAAGCAAGTTGAACAACGACGTATTGCGTGGCAAGATACCAAAGATATTCAGGATCAAGCCAATACCTTTTTCCGTGATTCCGATCTGCAAAATTCCACTCGACAAGATGCCCCACCAGTTGGGTCGGGCATCTTTAATAATTCAGCCACGTCCATGTCTAACAACAACACCACGACTAAGGCATGCAAGGCGTGGAATTATACGGGCGCCTGTAAATGTGACAAAGATATACCGAATTACAAAGATCATAGTTGTGGTGTTTGCAAAGCAGATCACCCCATGCTGCATTGCCCGAAACGTCGTTCTCCCATTCCAGCTTCCCCCCAATGACAACAATCTGTCAATCATCTCGACCATTCAAATGTTTTGACTTGGACCGGACATGGACATGAACTTTGGACAAGCTTTAACATCTCCATAGTGGTTCGACATCTGCTCACTTCTCAACATCCCAAACCAAATGCTTTCGGTGCAAGAGTTTCAGTACCAACATTGCTGCTTACCAATGTCTGGCGAATTCTTTTACCTGATTATCATGATAACATTGTGGCTGAATTTCTCGCTTTTGGCTGCCCGATTAATTACACCGTGCCATCACTGCCTTCCTCTACATCGCATAATCACCCTTCAGCAACACAGTACGATTCCCACGTGCGCGAACACATCAATACAGAACTGCATTGGCAGGCCTTGGCCGGACCAATTGACCATTCTCCCTTTCCGCAGCCCGCCATTTGTTCTCTGTTACAAACCGTTCCTAAACGAGGGTCAACATCGCGTCGAGTTGTTATGGATTTAAGTTTTCCACCAGGTCATTTGGTCAACAATGGCATTCCTTCAGACAGTTACCTAGGTGATGCTTACAAGTTGCACTTACCCGGAATCGACCGATTAATGGAATTTATTCTACAGAAAGGACGAGGTTGTCTTATTTTTAAGAAAGATTTGCGGCGGGCATATAGACAGTTTCCTATAGATCCCAAAGATTACCATTTGCTAGGTTTTTGCTATGACGGAAAATTGTACTTCAACACCTGTTGTCCTTTTGGGTTGCATTCTTCTGCGATGATTTGCCAAAGGTCAACTAGCGCCGTAGTACACATTTTCACCAAAACTGATTTTTTAGCGGACGTTTATCTTGATGATTTTTATGGAGCAGAGATTGCCTCGCATGCAAAGAAAGCCTTTGATCATCTTGGTGACTTGTTTCTTAAACTTGGCTTAGATTCATCCCCTGAGGATTGTCCTCCAGCTACAACAATGGTTTGTCTTGGAATACTTGTGAACACAACCACGTTTACTCTCGAGGTCCTGGCAGCTCGCGTAATGGGGTTACTTACCCAATTACGGGTTTGGACAAAAAGTTCATCGATTACTAAAAAACAACTTCAGTCGCTTTTAGGAAAACTTTCGTTTGTCACTGCCTGTGTAAAACCTGGCAGAATATGCATGGCATGTCTGCTTAATCGTCTTGAAGCCTGCAATGCTGCTTCTCATCACCGGTACTCAATTACTAATGACATGCAATTAGATATCCAGTGGTGGCTTCATTTCCTCCCCCAGTTCAATCGGGTATCATTAATCAAGCCCTTCTTATGGGATTTTCAATGCTTTAACTTTGCTACTGACGCTTCTCTATGCGGCGGTGGCGCGACTTGTCGATCAGACTGTATACGCTTTATTTTCCCAGATGACATTTTGTCTTCGTCACTTCATATTAACACGCTCGAACTTTCTACCATTGTTGTCGCAGTCAAACATTGGGCACTGCAGTTACAGGGTTCCAAGTTTATTATCTCTTCCGACAACTCAACCGCAGTAGCTGTTATCAATTGATCTGCCTCGGCCAATCCCTTTATGCAACGTTGTCTTCGACAGCTCTGGTTTACATCGTTGCTATTTGACTTTGAAGTCCGGGTCGAACACGTTCTGGGCAGACATAACCAATTAGCTGGTTATCTCAGCCGTTGGCATTCTGACATTTCCGCCTGCGACAAATTCCATCACTTGTGTAGCGTTTTGGATCTTACATTAAGCTTTCAAGAAGTTGCGCCCTCTTGTTTTTCATTCGATGTATTATGATGACATGGACTTTTGTTCCTTTTCTAGGCCAGCCACATGTCCGACTCCAGATGGGAGATGTTTTCTCACCGGTATTTCTAGAATCCTGGGCGTCTCGCCTAGTCTCTTTGGCCCATGCGTCATCCACGCAGAAGAATATGGCTGCTCATGCCCGCAGTTTTAGGAACTTTTGTGAACAGTTTTTTCTTTGTACTTTTCCTATTTCTCTCAAATCAATTAGTCTCCATGTTGCTTATTTAGTGGCTCATCAGCGAGCCTATGGTACAATTTTAAACCATATAAGTAGCCTTAAGCATTTTCATCAATTAGCAGGATATGAGCTTACTTGGAGCTCAGATTATCGGTCTACACTTTTGTTACGTGGTGCTAAACGTTTTCTGGGGCAAGCTGTTTCCCGTAAATCAGCCATTACGCCTCACATTTTACATGGTATGTTTGTTCTCTTCGATTTTTCGCTTCCCCTGCGTGCGGCCATGTGGGCCTTGTTTTTGGTAGCCTTTTTTACTTTGCTACACATATCTAATTTAGTTACCAATAATCTCTGGGATATTTCTTTTAAGGTCATTACAAGAGCAGATCTTGTTTTCACTGATTCGGGTGCCCAGATTTTTGTCAGGGCGACAAAAACCATTCAGTTTCAGCAGCGTGCTTTTACATTGCCGCTGCCCTGTATTCCGTGATCTCAGTTGTGTCCAATCGCTGCTTTACGCCATCATTTAACCCTAAAACCTGGTTCAGGTTTCACCCCCCTTTTCTCAGTACTTTTTGGGTCCCAGCTTCACCCTATCACATATAAGCAGTTTTCCGTTTTTCTTTCCTTCATTTGGAACCTTCTTTTTTCTCCCCACATAGTTTCCGACGTGGCGGTGCGACTTTTGCATTTGACTGTGGTCTTCCCTTGGAAATTATCAAGTCTCTGGGAGATTGGCAGAGCGATGCCTACCTTATTTACTTAGAGTTATCTGATAAACAAAAGTTAAACATGTGTCAAGCTATGGCACATAAACTGCAAGCTACATTTTAGTACGTTTCTGTTACAGGTTAATATTTTCTTTCACTTACATCCACGTCTATTTAATGTTTTCTCAATCAGCCTTCCTTTCAATCCTCCTTTCCCCTACAGTTTGGGCTTCTTGGCGTTTTTAGTTCATTGAACAGTAGGGTCCCGTTTTATTCACTGTCCAATAAACATTTTTTAGCCCAAACTGTTGTCCTCTCGTTATCACGTGGGTTGATTGAGAAATCATTAACTAGTTAATGATAGTTAACTAACCAGTGAGAGATTTCAGTATATCAGTTAATGTTCTCGATTTCGTGTCAGTTGTCTTGATATCTGGGGTGGAGACGTAAGTTCGACCACCCTCCACTCTCAGTTTTTGGTTTATTGTACAGTAGGGTCCCGTTTGATTGACTGTCCAATAAACATTTTTTAGCCCAAACTGTTGTCATCTCGTTATCACGTGGGTTGATTGTAAACAATACGTAATTCAACAATCAGTACTGAAAGGACCATACATAGGGTTCATTCACAACAGTTTGAGGCAAGAGATAAATTTTATTGAGCATATCTTCAACGTCAAAATCAGTAATTAACCTATTTAACATATTTGGTAACTTAGCTTTTTTGGATAATAAAGTTTGTAAAATTGTCTGTTTTTGGCAGACTTGATATCAAAACCCTTGTGAGCATCTTCTAATACCACAGGGTCAAACTCATTCACCAACACTCTAGCCTTCAAGGACTTTGGAACAGAGGTCCGCAAGGCAGTCGAGGTCAGGAAGTTAGTATGCAATCCTGTGTTTAAAGTACTTGTAAGAGGTGACATTATCATATTCAAATAACAAATCGTGTAAACAAGTAATACCCAGACTGTAGTGATTTGCATAAAAAACAGGCCTATTATTTATCTTAATCTCTTTATTGTTCCAAATTATGTTTTCTACACAACTCATGTGGAAAAGCGACCTTCTGAAATCAGCCCACCATAGAAGCAACTCAGCGTAAAAGCCAGTACGGTTTAGGCTAAGATCATTGACATCATAGTTACAGCTTAGCAAAAAGGCTCCACCATGGTTTCTTAAAAGAAAATTAAAGTACGATTTCCATGTTCCTTTCCTTTCATCTAAAATGCGAAAGGATCCAAGATAGCCTTAAAGCTTTGATCTGCGTTTCAATGTCAGTTAAATTCAAACCTCCATGTTCTAACGTATTTATTACTGAATTTCTCGTAACTTTATCTGGACCCTTACACAAAAATTTGTAAATCATCTTTTCCATCCACCGTGATATATCATACGGTGTTTCAATAATAGATGACACATATAACAGTTTTGGAATCAAAAAAGGTTTTACTGATAGTAACCTTACCAAAGAGCTATTGCTTTTCCTTCCAGGACCTGTCTGCACTTGACGAATTCTCAGTCCTTTGCTATGAATATGTTGCTGTCATTTTGTTTGAGGTGTCTGTAGAGGGCAGGTAACATAACTCTTAGGCTGTTCAGCTCATAATCGGAGCCATTGCTTTTGCGAATTTCAGGAAAGAATCACAAGACATTCATCTAGTTCTTGAGCTTCGTATTTGACAATGTCATCCTTAAGACCCTTGCTTTCTGCCCACGACTTCCAAACATTCATCCACGTCTTAGCAGTTTTGACTGCATTTTTGTTTATTGCTTTTTCGGCAGGCTTTTCTATTTCCTCAAAGGAAATTTCCGGGAACCTTGGCGCCATTTTTTTGAAAACAAAAGCAAAAACGTAACTGTGTTCAGTGTCGTCATGTTAGCCTTGTTTGTTATACCATCCATTTTTGCTGCTATGCCACTATTATGCATAAGTAGTGATACCATCAACCAATCAAAACTCTGAAATTTCTCAGCTTATATTATAAATGTAATTTACCACGGTTTTGTTGAAATGTCGAGTGGATGATTAGTATTGCACTAAACTCGCTGATGCAGCAAGTATGGAATATAATTTACCAAAATACTAAATCCATACAATCTTCTGAAACCTGGTAAATTGCTAATAGCACCTCCATATCCCCTTTTTGCACATAAACATGAACTACATTTTCTGCAAAATCAGTGACCCTGCATGCAAAGAAAGCTCTACACTGAGTTTGATTCCATTAGAGCCATTGTATTTGGTCAGGGATGTACAGTCCCTATTTTTCAATTTTTTGGGGGCTTTAAGTGTTTAGCTTTGGTGCATCTAGGATATATTTTTTATCTATTTAGCTATAATGTTACTGATGTGTTAATTAAACATATCTTGGCTTGACTGACCAAATGCACATATGCATCAAAACCTTCGCGTGTGTTCAATTGTCTGTAGTAAAGTGTTATTTTTACCATCTATGCCAGAGAGATTTTGTCATTGTGAATGTTGCAATTTTGTGATGGGGAATGGATCCCATTATATTCCTGTATGCTGTTCTGAATACTGTACAGCTGTCATACTTTTAACTGTATCGCACTTTTGGGAAGTGTCTTAAGGCTGTGTAGAATTCCAGTAATTTTAAAAGCGAGTATTAATAGCATATTTTATGAAAAGAAACTGAACTATTGATTGATGTACAGCATAAAGGCAAATAGCAATGCACGATTTTGTTATAAAATACATGTACAAATTCACGCCACAAGTAATTCAATTGTAAACATTGTAATATAATAGATTTAGCTAAGCCTAAAAGTGGAGCTCCTGGGCCGGGTTGCTCAAAGCCAGATTAAACCAACCCAGAATAAGCAAGAATTTTGATTTGAGTTTTGTCACTTTGCATTGAGGTTTTCTGTTTTTGTCTGGTCTTCTGTTTTGAGTTTCAACAATCTCAAACTACATTATACATAAGTGGTGACAAACATTTGTATACCTTCCAAACAACCTAGCCCTGATCAACAAGTTAACCTTGCTTTAGCCCGGGATCCAATTGAAAATCAGTACTTGGTCAGCAGTCAACTTAAAAAAAAAACTTGTGACCTTGATGGGCTCTAAACCTGAGCCCATGATATGGTCACATGATACTGGTCAGCAGATACTTTGTTTTGACAGCTGTCAATGGACAATAACATGGATGTCCAATATCATGTATGTATGATTAAACCAAGGCTGCATGACTTGGTTTTAGCTGGAGTATGGCCGCCACGTTCCGCATCATTGGGCACACATGCCACGATCCATGCCGCTAGCCATGTAGACCATGAAAAAAGAGTTGTATGGTTTTCTATTTCTATGCATGCATGTGGTTCTGTTTCTATAGCTATGGGGCTCCACTTTCTATGGTTATGGGGCTCTGGTGGCCGTCAGGAGCTCTGCTATAAAGGTGGCTGTATCATAAATTGTTTCAGAAAAAATGGAAGGAAGGAATAAGTTCCTGGTTTAAGGTTACCATATACCTTTAGAAGTGTTTCGCATCCAAGAGAAGTAATGCTTCAGTCTGTTTTATACTCTACTGTAGATACCTAAACCCCTATATCAAATTAAAGCTTATAGAACTGGTTATACAACGAGACCGAGAATTTTGAAATAAAATGAATTTTCCAGTTATCCATGCCCCCTAATGGTCCAAATCACCTTTACAAAGCTACAGGTCAATGCAAATTTTTGCTAATTTAATTCGTTACTCAGGTTCCAGACCCAAAGTGCTTAAACAGTGTGTCTGCATTTTGCCATATTCAATTTCAGTGAAAAGTTGCAGAACATTTTTGAAATATGTGGAGTGATTGTACATAAATCACTCTTGGGAAAAAAATATTTCTAAATAAAATATTCCCTGTTGTTGTTTCATGTCAAATTAGCTACATTGCTTAGATGCAAAACACTTCAAAAGGCATATGGTAATCCTTAAGACACAGCATTTACAACAGAGTGATTCTAAACTATATCCTTATTCTAGATCTAGACTATGCATTTATACCACTATCACCCAAGACTGCATAACCTTCATGACCTAAAGGCAAGGTCAAGATCAGATCTACTGACTGTTTTTTAAAAAGAGGAAGCTTGGGATTGCATAACACCAGATATGCATGTTTGCCAAGGTGACTTGACATCCCAATTTGTGTGCAGTTTTTTTAAACAGCACATTCAATATAGACAAGGGACAACAAAAGAAAAGCCACTACCTGGAATGCAAACAGTTTTAAGACCTAAATGGAAGATCAGGATTTATTATATAAACACCAGTGAAATACCAGATTCTTCCTTTTACTAAAAAATCATCTTCATCACACAGTGACGATACTGTTTCTCTCTTTCACACTGTAAAGATATCATTCCTTTTTGATAACATTTTTCTTTTGTCCCTTTCACTACACTTAAATTTGTTGATGTATGATTGAAACATCTTTGGATCTTCTTCGGTCGTCTTCAGCAATCTTCGGCAATCTTCGGTATTCGGAAAATGTTTGGAAAATGTTCGGAAGCCTTCATCTGGCCTTTGGAACAATTTTGGAAAATCTTCAGAAATCCTCAGAAAGTGGTCGGAAACCTTCAGAAAATCGTCAAAAACGTCATAGTATGTTTATGTAATAAACAGAATATTACATGCCCGCTTGTGAATAAGAATTTTATCTTCTCATTTTCAACTCAATATCTCACTGCGAGTTGAACACTTGAAGATAAAATTCGTATCCATGAAATAACTCTAGCTGGCCACATGTATGAGAAATATCAACTGCATCTTAATTTAAAGGAGGAAAATGCCTCAATGGATAGAATCCAAGAAAGACTGAAACAGCAACTCTGATTTGAGGTCCATCTCTGGACTCTAAGCATCTTCCAATAATTCCAGGTGAGACGACCAAAGGTAAGCCATCCTTTTCTTCAAAAATTTCAACAACTTTTATTTTCAGTGATATATAAAATAAAAAAGAATGCCTGTCAAGATGGGGGCAGGACTCAAAACAACCTAATACTAGAAAAAGCACAGCACCAATATTTGAAAAAAAGGGGAAAAAAAAGACATGGAAAGGAGAAACAAACTAACTACAAGTAAATATAGAAAAGACTACTTTAAGACATAAGAATAGTAGATTCAATGAATGAATTTCCTTAATGTTGTGCTGGCCGTAATTGGATATGCTGTTCATTTAGATATGACTTAAGGAACTTATACCGTTTGTTTTGTTCAAACCTATTGAATCAATTTTTCTGGACCTAAGAGCATTTTTGTGGTCTCTTAAGGTAATTACTCTGAAATAAAAGTGACCATAGATTTGCGTTCAAACTTTGTCCACTGAATATTTGTCATATGATAACTTCAATTTTGAAATAAAAAAGGGGGGTGCCCATGCTCTTTAAGGAGCAGTGAGGCATTGAAAATGCCCCATTTTGGCATTATTTAATGCTTATTATAAGAACGCATTCCCAGCAATTTCAAAATCTTTGTGAACCCAGACTCATAAGAACACGCATTAACCTACAGTCAATACATTGTGTCGGACACAAATAAACATTTTAAGTATGATTCAGACAGAAAGCTAAATCCTTGATTAAAAATTTGAACCAAATTTCTTGACGTGGTTACCGACTGCAAAATAGAAAAGACCACAGTGTATCTGCTATTTTTCTTATTTATTCAATTTTCAGCAATAGAAATTAGATCAGTCTTTTCTCACGCAAAGCTTATGATTAGTTGATTACAATGACTGGAAAAAAAATTGGGGTGCCCGTGCTCGTTGGTGAGCTAGAGCCATTTTTTCAACTGACAGAGCTCAATATCAAGGCAAATCCGTCATGTTTTCAATATGCACGTGCACAAGCGCGCGCTAATGACGCCATAAATTATGCGCAGTAAGGATGCGCAATGCAAATGTGAGGAATGACCTTAAATAGGGTCACAGTTCCGAAGAAGTAGCCGTAAGATTATGGTTGCAAAGAAGAATGAAATGCCTAACTTAAGGAAGGGAAGAGGGAGAACAAAGAGGGCAAAAACAGGAGATTCTGGAACAGCTGAAAAAAATGGTTGCTGAAGAACCCGAAGATGAGAATGACTTCTTGGAACTTCATCCATCAAAGTCCCAACAACCCGTTCAGATGGCTAGCAACATTGAAGTCTCCTCGCCTAAGGAAGAAGCTGCAAGTGTTGAAATCAGTTTTCAAGTGTACCCATTTGCTTGAACACTGTGTCACTACCAGCCGCAGCCCAAGCGTCTTGCTACGCTGTTATGGGATGTGTTCTCTGCATTGGACAGTGGCATGTGTCCAGCGCAAATGCTTCAAAATGCCCCTTGTGTTACACGTCCATGAATCACATGCTGATACCCAGTGCGCAAAATCTGCAATTTGTTAGGGCAGCCTATCCACAACATCCACAATGGTGCAAATGAGGAAAGTGACACTGACACTATCCCCTATGGTATTGAAGACGACGAATCTGCCCATTTGGAAGAGGAATTTAAGCTTCGCCCAATGCTTTGACTTTAGATCAGCTTTGTTTCACATTAAAAAAACACTAAACTTTCCCAAAAGTTTGAACGTTGAGTTAAAATATTTAAGCAATAAGGTAGTATATAGTTTACCTTCACTGATGTAATGTAACTAAAAAGAAAGTTGTAAGATCTTCTCCCTACTGAAGTTGTGTTACCTTACAGAGAATAAAACTTAAATGGTTTAAGTCACGAATTTTCTCACGGTGCTTCTTTGAAAAAAGAATGTGTAAGTTTATTCATGAAACAAGAGTGATGTATTGTTACTGCTATGCAATGTGATATTACTAAAACTGTTTGTTGTTAGAATTATTCCAGGATTTGAGTAAATTTGAAAAAATGATCAAGCTAGGCTCTTTTAGAATTCAGTGGGGAGTCCAAGTTCGAAACTAATCGCATGCAAAGAGGGCGTTTTTATTTTCATTCTTCAAGAGGGTCCTTCCATCCAGGCTTTCCCACTTCCAATGCCATCCCTTCATTGAGAACTGAACACTAGCTATCTCGCCTTTTGGGAGCCAGGAGCAAACATAACACAAAATTTCATGGACACCAATGTTTGATCTACGATTTAGAATTCAAAATTCGAGCAGTTTCAAAACTGAAAAGACCTTGGAAGTTGTCTTCTTATTAAAATAAGAAAACTAATGAACATTGCTTCCTTCATAAAACTGGCCAAGTAGGTTATGTACCAGTCAATTCGAAACTTCAACACCCGCCCGAGCAACCCCCCTGGGCATTAGACATTTTGAATTTTTCGTTGGTCAAATTCCCATCCCTGGGGTGAAAATGGTGTTCAAATGCCCCACCTTGGGTGCCTCCTTAGGCGATCAAATGCCTGTATCCAAAAGGCACAGTAGAAAACTCAACATTGTCACTTGCATTTTGAACAAAACGAATTTGCATTCAAATTTATGACAAGTAACCAGCCCACCCCTCATCAGATGGTCACGTCAAAGCGGCAAGTGTGGGAGCGACAACACTTTTCCCAGCATGTCAACATACAGGAATACTGGCTCATGGTTGCCCCAAGTCTAATTGGTTATTTCTCCATGAAATTATCATTTACATTTTAAACGGTTTTCTGTTTTGTGCACAGAGAAAATCTGAGCAGAAAGTGAATCTACTAAAACAAATTGGCACAGCAAATGTCCTCCTGTATTCTGATATAAAGAATACTTCCCTTGATCTGGAATGAGAATAATCAGGGTGATAAATGTCTCGTGATGTCAATGAATGACAGGACAGGTCTCCAATCAAGGAACCATTCCTGTTAACGTGTTGAAAAATTTCTGTTTTGTGTCAAATCACTGGCCAGAGGATCATTGCCAAATGAAAATTCACAGGTCACATCACCGCCAGCATTAGTGTACATCTGAACAGCATAATCAGTGCTTGGAACTTTTGCTAGGTTTAGTGGATGAATGTCTCGTGATGTCAATGAATGACAGGACAGGTCTCCATCAAGGAACCATTCCTGTTAACATTTTGAAAAATTTCTGTTTTGTGTCAAATCACTGGCCAGAGGATCATTGCCAAATGAAAATTTACAGGTCACAACACCGTCAGCATTAGTGTACATCTGAACAGCATAATCAGTGCTTGGAACTTTTGCCAGGTTTAGTGGATGAATTCTTCTGGTTGCTTGTGCCACTATGTCTGGAATTTGATTGTCTCTTCCTTCAGAGTAAAGAAATATTTTACCCGTACTACTCACTCTGTGAGGGCCCCCATGTTTTTTAATTGAAAATAAAGATGCCCTGAAGATGTGTTGATGGTTCCCGTCCCCTTTCTACCGACTAGCCGTACATTGTTAGCAGGCAGTGCTTATAAAAACTGTTTACCAGTCCATGGTCATAACTATACTGGAGCACTGCCACTATTGCCGTATTATGATCGGTGTAATATCAACATCATTCGCTGTAATTGGAAAAAAAATTCAATGAAGTTATTCTTTTCTCGTTTCCTTCTCAATTTTACTCTATCTAAATTAGATACTCTCAATTTAAGTTTGTCTAAATTAGTCATCTAGTGTTTCTTGAGAGGAAACCTAAGCTTACAAACCCTGTGGTTTTTATGAAGTTTCCTCGCCATTCTTTCAGTTAGTATATAAATTGTAGTTTTGTATCTTTATTGTAATCTTGCATATTAATTTTTGTTCTTTATTAATCATTGTACTCTAGTTCTATTTTTGTTTGTGTGGGGTATGGGAACGAGAAATAGGCCAGAAAAAGATCAAATGACTTGTATAAGTTGTATTTAGCTTAGGAGAGTGAATTCAGGAAAAAGCTGCAGTTGTAATGGTTCACAAGTGTTCGGAAAGTTATAATCAACATTCAGAGTCGTTTTATTAAAACTATTATGCGTAATTTTTTGCTTGCTTACTTTCCAGACCTTGCTCTTCTTGTCACAAACTTTTCCACCCCACCCCCTTTAGATGTGTCAAAGCTGAGATCGTAAGAAAACTTGCAGTGCATTTTTGGGGACAACAAATTATCATTCAAAAAACGTGGAGAATTTTCGGAAAGAACGAATTATCGCTTGAAAATACATGACTAATTATCACATACTGCAAATTATCAAACGATAACTTGCGGTAGGTGGTACACAGTTCCGCAACAATGAGCATCACAAAAATGCAAGGAAATTTCCTTGAAATTTTGTTTTGAGTTAAATTTCTTCAAAAAGTCACAAAAAGCCAGGAATTTCGTCGAAATTTATTTGCATTACTTTTGCACAATACTGTATGTTCAAAGTGCTACAATGCTGATGAACAAGACAGCGAAAAAAAGAAGTTCAGCATGAAGGGCATGTCAAAGAGACAGAATAACATCACCTGGCAGTGTTTCAAAGCAGCGTTAAACAGCAGCACTGATAGAGCCAAAGATAGAGGATTTTTATGGTTAACAGCAGGATGGCCACTTATGAGCAGCAGAAGCTGGGGCTGAGAGCTTATTATGGCAAATGCTGGGTGCTGCCAGATGGGATTCACACTGAGCCAATCGAGTTTAACATGACTTGAGCGGGCGGAAGCAGTGTGTTTGGCAGCACAATCAATAGTTCTTCGCGGACAAACCCGCACTTAGGCCCATCGTGCAAATATACAACAGGCTCGTTCGGCTTTGTCACAGCCCTTTCAAGCGTGTAGACTTTCAAAGACCAGATTGGACCTGTAGCCCTTTGAGTCCCACCATCAAGCTCACTAGGCTGGTAGAGATAACGAACATTCACATTGGAGGGGATCTTTTTTTCATTTATACCAACTGGCCTTGGGTATGGAGTGGAAAGTTTTGCCGAAACGGGCTTGTCTTTGATGGCGACAGCTCGTTTTTTACCAGACAAGCCTGTGGCCTCATTATTCAGTGCCTCAACAACATTGAGAAGCCTTTTGACCCACGTAGTCGACTGCTGGCCAGAAGGCAGGAGCATTTCCATGGAATACTGATGACCGAACAATCGCTCAGCAACTGTGCAGTTGAAACACTCAACAATGGCTTGGTCTCTGTGAATTCCAGTGCTCCCGTGACAAATATAGGTTTTGAGGTTTTCCATTTCTTTGGTCACACTTCCCATGAGCTTGCGCCCAGGGTCAACCTGCGGCATCTGGGGCCACATCAAAGGGCTATGCTTGTAAATCGACTGAAAAGCTTTCACAACTTCAGCAGAGTCTTTCAAGGTCAGAGGCTCAGCTTCTTTGTAACGGCTGGTGACATCGACAACGATCAGTGCATATTTATAAACTTTGCAGCCACTGGGAAGCTTGTTGTGTGGCAGAAAACAAAGGTCTGCTTGGTGGACTGCATTAGGAGACCACACGTCAAATTTTGGGCAAGGAATGTAGCGCGGCGCAGGAAGATAGCTCTGCCAGAGTTTGTTTGATAAGCCACTGCTTGACAGTTTCTTCAGGGACTTTTGAAGCTTCTGCTAATTTCTTGATGGCAGAGATGCCTTTCCAGTAGCCGTTGGGGCTGTAGAAGACTTTGGTGAGCTTGGTGTCCATTATTTTACGCCCACGAAAGTTCAAAGAAAACAAAAAACTGCCTAACCAAGTGCGAGCTCGCTGCTGCCCACAAGAAGCAGCTTGCCTTGTTTCTCCTGCTCACGGGGTTGATAATAGTCTGCAAATTGAGGTTCTTTGCAAGGTTTGATTTGCTGGTCTGGGTGCGCCTGGTTATAGCATTTGAATGCATAATCGGCGTTCATGAAGTTCTGCTTTCCCTGTGCTTTAATTTCCCTGTTGGTTTCAATCCAATCAAAAAGCTTGGTGCGGTTGCACACGTATTTGGCTTGACCAGTTTCATATGCTTCAAGAGCTTTTTCATGCCACACTTTATGCGCCAATGCAGCTTTTCCGTTGTCGCCAGACAAATATTTAGCAAGATAGTTGCTGCCGGTGAAAGAAGCGGTGTTAAGAATTGCACCTTTGATCATCATTGCAATGCTAGCCATCGTGCATAGCAATACGCTTATTTTTTAACAGGTTGGGCGAATCTCCTTGTCCTTGAGATACTCTTTCAAATCATGTATATGTAGCAGTTTCCTTCATACAGAAAAAAGGTGGACCTCGCCCCACATATTCTTGCTTTCAAGGCCATTGTTGTACAGCATGTTGGATGAGCCGTTGATCGTCATGCTGACTTTCAACAGGTTGGGGAAGATGTATTTTAAGGTGGTCTGTGTGTAACACACATTGAAACTTTGTGTAAGGCTCTACATTTGCCATGGATTCAAAAGCTCCTAAAAAGTGACAGCTGGGGGACAGAAAATTGGAAAGTCATCCCATGTTCCTTCTTTAAGAAATATGGGGGCTTATACTTCTTGCTTCACTGAAACTTTGATGAAAATTTCCTAAAGTCGATTGAAATGCCATCCTTCTACAAGCAAATTCTGAGTTTCTTTTTGGAACTGACGAGTATCTATGACAAGAACAGAGACCAGGAATTAATCCTTTTTTAACAACAAAGAAATACAAATAGGTGGTAAAACTGTGTTTTATCAGGATTGGTTTTGGCCAAGGAGTCTACTCAATTTGTGACATTCTTGATTCCACTGGAATGTACTTGAATTTTGCAGATTTCTGTCAGAAATTTTCAGTTAAGTGCAATTTTCTCACCTATTTTCAAATTCTGTCTGCTATCCCTAAACGACTGCTGGAAAAGGCGAGGGACTTTTTTTGGCACCAATCCAATTTTTACTCCAGGGAATTCCATTTTTCACCCGTCATCGTCACTGTCAATCGACTTATCTAAATTAACATGTAATGTCGTGTCTTTTGTATGCATATCGACCTGTGAAGTACTTTTACGGCATAACCATTAGATTTACAATCTCAGGGAATTTATATTCAAGAGAGCTCAGAGAATTTCGAAGTGAACGTAGATTAAAATGTGACGCGTAGAAACGCATATTAAGGCTAAGAAAAATTGTACGACGCTGTGGAACTCTGAGGTAAAGGTCAAGATTCTTGATGTTGGTGAAGAAAGTTTCGTAAGAGAGCTCAGAGAATTTCGAAGCAAACGTAGATTAAGATGTGATGTGTAGAAACACATATTAAGGCTAAGAGAAATTGTACGACGCTGTGGAACTCTGAGGTAAAGGTCAAGATTCTTGATGTTGGCGAAGAAAGTTTCGTAAGAGAGCTCAGAGAATTTCGAAGCGAACGTAGATTAAGATGTGATGTGTAGAAACACATATTAAGGCTAAGAAAAATTGTACGACGCTGTGGAACTCTGAGGTAAAGGTCAAGGTTCTTGATGTACTGCAAGGTAGTTTGAGAGTCGGTCCAGAATACTACTCTTTCAATCTTGTAGGTTAACTCCTCTCGACAAACTTGATAAATCCTGGCAGAGAGCGTTGCAGCTTTCAGCTCGGGAACCAGGTATTTCCGAAGAACGTGTTAGTTTTCCTAGAGATGCACAAAGTTCCGTTTTGACTGGTTCTCGAAAATTGAGACGTTCAAGTCATAGTTCAAGTAGTGGTTCAAGATCACGTGAAAATGCTGCAGTAGAAAGCATTTTGGCCGAAGCGAAATTGGCTCAGTTAAAGAGAGCTAAAGAGAGAAAGTTGAAACAGCAGCTGTTACAGTTAGAAAATGAGATAGCTGACGCCGAGGACGAGGCTGATTTAGCTCAAATAAAGACTCGTTTTTACGAACATTTGGATTTAGACAAGGGAAGCGAAGGGTCTGAAGAAGTGCCTATTGTCAACGAACCATCTACTGAGCCAGCTGCTTTGGAGAAGGTAGTCCAGTACTCTGATCCGCAAGTAAATGAGAAGCTTGAACCATTTATTCCTGAAACTTGCCTGAAAGGGTCTCAGCCGTGTACCAGCGTTCCAGATCCAAGACTTCTTGAGGAGGTTCCAAGATCAGCATTGAACCCTAGGGCTCCTCCTTTTCCTCAGCCAGATGGTGAATGCGGAGCTTCATTTAAGGTTATTAATACTGACAGTACTAGTGTTCTCGAGAGTGTTGTCACTAACATGAACCTGATTGCTACAGGTGTGAGCTTGCCCCCCCTGGAATTGGTAAAGTTTTCCGGAGATCCATGTGAGTTCTTCAAATTCAAAACACATTTCCATCAAATGGTGGAGTCTCAGAGTCTGTCTGACACACAAAAGATGTCCCGTCTGCTGTAGTTTCTCGAGGGCAACGCAAAAAAGGCTGTAGCAGGATTCGAAGGCTCGCCTGGTGGAGTTAAGAAAGCCATGCGATTATTGGAGCTACGATTTGGCCAGCCACACATGATAGCCAAAGCATGTGTTGATGCTTTAATTGAAGGACCAAACATTTCAAACAGTGACAGAGAAGGCCTGAGAGAGTTTGCAGATTGTAGCAGGACCTTATACGAGACTCTGAAAGAAATGAACGCCCTGTCAGAAATGAACCTGTCAAACCTTGGAAGAATGTCCAGAAAGCTGCCTACTGTCCATCAGGCTAGATGGAGAGATGAAGTGCAACGGATCCGCGAGCGGGGGATGTTGCCAAGCTTTAAAGACCTTGTGGAGTTCGTAGAGAAACACGCAGATGCTGTAAACAATCCAATCTTTGGACGAATTGGCGAAACAAGCAGAGCGGCAAATGTATCTGGCAAGAGAAATTTGGAAGTGCCTCCTCCCGGCAGAACTGACGGTAAAGTGACTACGCTAGCAATGCAGCTTTCTCTGCCTGGCCAGAATGGTTCCTGAGGTACAGGCCGCCCAGTTAAATGTATGAATTGCGAGGCATCCCACAAGTTGGCCGATTGCGATAAATTTAAGAAAATGACTGTGAGACGATGAATCTTTGTTCGAGGTAGAGGTCTTTGTTTAAACTGCCTGAGGAAGGGACACTTCGTTTCCCAATGCCTTGCCAAATCGAAGTGCAACCTGTGCTCACAGAAACATCTCCTCTTGCACAACGCCACATCGCAGTGTGTTGAACCCCCTTACCGAAGCCAAGACCAAGTCAAGGTAACCGCTAGCACTATGATGGGCAATGGTAGTACATTCTCCTCTAGTCAAAACCAGGACCATGTTAGAGTATCAGCGAACGTGATGACGGCCGATGGTGGTACCTCCACTGCCTTCACCTGTGACCAAGCTATCAGTGAAACCCCAACGATCAGTACGGTACATTTTGCCAAGTCCACATCCTACAAGGCGAGCAGTCCGACAGCGTTCACTTCACATAAAGTTGCTCTGCAAGTGGTCCCTGTAAGGGTGGAGGGAGAAAATGGGAACTCAGTCAACACATGGGCGTTGCTCGATATGGGAAGCGAGGAGTCGTTTATTGCTAAACCTACCGCTGACAAACTGAAGTTGAAAGTGAAGAGCTTCGAGTCCTTGGCAGTTTGTACCTTGACTGGGGAGTCAACAGTACGTGTAGGCAAAGTGGACCTGGCAGTTTTACCAATGGAAGGTCCAGAAGGCCATCGAATTCAGATTAAGGATGTCAAGGTTGTTGAATGCCTCAATGTGAACATGTCTAGGCCGCAGGACCTGTCGAAATGGGAACACTTAAAGGACATACAGCCTCCAGAGATTAGTGGAGAAGTTACGTTGCTAATAGGAGCAAATGTCCCTGAAGCCCAGATACAGGAGGAAGTTCGCGTTGGTGGAGCGGGAGAACCATATGCTGTTCGTACTCTACTTGGGTGGGCCATTATGGGTCCGCTTAATAGCAACATTAGAAGCCAATCTGACAAAGTAAATGTAAACTTTCTGAAGTATGGCAGCGAGATGTTAGACCAACAAATGAGTCAGTTTCTTGGTTTGGAGAACATTGATTCAATCAGCAGCAGTAGGAAAGGGATGTCAGTTCAGGATCGAGAAGCCTTAGGCAAGCTGAACAGTTCTGTTCGCCTAGTAGATGGCCACTACGAGGTAGGAATGCTGTGGAAGCACGAGAATCCGTGGTTACCAAACAACCGAATGACCGCTGTAGCTAGACTTTGTTCCCTGAAAAGACGGCTGTGCACAAATGAGCAGTTGTGCTGTAAGTACCGGAGCTTTATGGATGACCTTTTGACAAAAGGATATGCACAAAAGTTGACGGAAGATGAGGCTGCGGCTCGAAGTTCCAGGACGTGGTACCTACCACACCACGGCGTCTTCCACCCACGCAAGCCGGGAAAAATCCGAGTGGTATTTGATGCCGCAGCATTGCATGATGGGGTCTCCCTTAACAGTCAGCTGAATCAAGGGCCAGATTTAACAGTTTGCTTGGTGTGTTACTGAGATTCAGACAAGAACGCATTGTACTTGCAGCAGACATACAATCTATGTTCCTTCAGGTGAAAGTACCTCCCGAGGATGCCGACGCCCTTCATTTCTTATGGTGGGAAGACACTGATTTCCGTAAGCCTCCTGAGGAGTTCCAGATGGTCTCTCACATTTTTGGTGCGAAAGATTCTCCAAGCTGTGCAAACTACTGTCTTAAAAGAACCGCTGACGATAACAAGATCTTTAGCGAAGAAGCCGTTAAGTCCATCCAAGAGGACTTTTACATTGACGATCTGTTGAAGGCCGTAGAAGCACCCAGCAAAGCGATTTCATTGGCACACGAATTGATGGCCCTACTTGAGAAGGGCGGATTTCGTCTGATTAAGTGGACAAGCAATAGTCAAGAAGTGTTAGCGAGCATACCCAAATATAAACGAGCGCAGCCAACTGTAAACCTAGATTTGGATGAGTTGCCAATTGAGAGGGAGCTGGGTGTTCTGTGGAACGTCGAGAAAGATGTCTTCCAATTTGAAGTCTTCAAACCTGACAAACCAGCCACTAAATGAGGGATCCTGTCAGCTATCAGTTCCCTTTACGATCCTATGGGTTTCGTCTGTCCAGTCGTGCTGGAAGCAAAGAAGATCATGCAGCGACTGTGGAAATTACAGTTAGGATGGGATGATCCTGTCCCAGAGTGTGAGCTTGCCCATTGGGAACGATGGAAGTCTGGGCTGTCTGCTTTGACGTAGGTGCAGATACCGAGATGCCATTTCCAGCTATGCGGAGAAGTCAAAGAAATCTCTCTCCATCAGTTCTCTGACGCGTCAGATGAGGGTTACGGCATGTGCTCCTATCTGCAGTTCGTCTATGAGGATGGTTCTATTCAATGTTCCTTCCTGATTGGCAAGTCAAAGGCGATGCCAGTGAGACCGATTTCAATCCCAAGACTCGAGCTGCAAGCTGCAACGCTCTCTGCCAGGATTTATCAAGTTTGTTGAGAGGAGTTAACCTACAAGATTGAAAGAGTAGTATTCTGGACCGACTCTCAGACTACCCTGCAGTACATCAAGAACGAAAGCAAACGTTTTCACGCCTACGTAGCCAACAGGATTACTGAAATTCGTGAGATAACCAGCCTAGACCAATGGAGACACTGCCCAGGAAAATTGAATCCAGCCGAAGACGCTTCCCTTGGTTTGAAGCCCCAGAAATTGACCGATCAGTATTGTTGGTGGAAAGGACCAGTTTCTATGGGAATCAGAAGAGAATTGGCCTCAAGCAGAGATTGGCGAAGTCTCACAAGACGATCCTGAAGTTCGGGGTGAAGTGCAAGTTCATTCAATCAAGATCGAAAACCCCGACGCTGGACTCAACCCAGAACCCCCATGCGTTTACAAGATGATGACTCACTATAGCTCGTGGTTTAAGTTGCAATGTTGCGTTGCTTGGCTACTGCGCTTTTGCTATTGGCTAAAGAACCGGAAAACCTCTTCAAATACAGAAGCATTAACCACAGAGGAGCTACGTGAAGCAACCCTGCTAATCATGAGGTTAATTCAGGCTCAAAGTTTCGCTGAAGAGCTGAGAGACCTCAAAGCCAACAAGGAAGTAAAGAGTTCCAGCAGACCTGCGAAGTTGAAACTGGTGCTGGCAGAGGCGGTTCTTCGTGTTGGAGGCCGGCTGGAGGAAGCAGTTGTACTGTCCTATGACGAAAAGCACCCGATCATACTCCCAAAGAAACACCACATTAGTCAGCTGATTGTTCGCTACTGTCACGAAAGTCTGGCCCATGCTGGTAGAGAGCAAACCCTAGCGCAGACGAGAAAAATGTTCTGGATACTCAGAGGCAGAGGTTTGGCAAAGAATATCATTAGAAATTGCTTCAAGTGTTGCCGGCTGAATGAGAGGCCAATGAAGCAGGTTATGGCTCCTCTTCCTAAAGAGAGATTGCAACTGTACAAGCCACCCTGTACATTCTCCGGTGTCGATTTCTTCGGGCCACTAATGGTTAAATGGGGCCGCAGTTCAGCAAAACGCTGGGGATGCCTATTCACTTGTTTAACAATGCGAGCCGTTTTCCTGGAGCTAGTACCGTCATTGGAGACCGACGATTTCATCATGGCCTTGCGACAGTTTATCAGCCAAAGGGGACCTCCTGAGGAGATCAGATCGGACAGAGGTACTAACTTTGTTGGGGCGGAGCATGAACTAAAAGAAGCAATCAGGGGCTGGAACAACACTAAGATCTACCAAGAATTGCAGCAGAAAGGAGTCAACTGGACTTTTCACCCTCCTACAGCGGCCCACATGTCTGGAGTCTGGGAAAGACTGGTGCAGAGTGCAAAGAAGCACCTGAAGGTTATCGCGGGAGACAGATTGCCCAGTGAGTTTGCGTTGCGAACTCTGTTCACCGAAGTGGAATTCATTATGAACAACCGCCCGATTGTAGCAGCGTTGGATGACCCTGCCGACTTGGAAGCGTTGACCCCCAATCACTTCTTGCTGCAAAGAAAGGTGGCTGGATTGCCCCCAGGGGTTTTCATCAGGGAAGACCATCTAGGCAGGGAGCAATGGAGAAAGGTGCAATACCTGACCGACGTCTTGGAAAAGGTGGATTAGCGAATATTTACCGACCTTGAGCGAACGAAAAAAGTGGCTGAAGGATCAACGAAATGTTAGAGTGGGAGATATCGTGCTCATTTCGGAAGAGAATGTTCCCCGTAACAAGTGGAATTTGGGTCGTGTAACAGACGTTTTTGTGGGACAAGATTCAAGAGTGCGATCTGCCAAGGTGAAGACTTCCAGCACGGAGTTACACCGCCCTGTTGTTAAGCTGTGTCTAGTGGATGGCTAGGACAGACACCACGATTGGCAAACGTTTGGACTTTGATGTTTGCGGGGCCGTTGTCGTGTCTTTTGCATGCGTATCGACCTGTGAAGTACTTTTACGGCATAACCATTAGATTTACAATCTCAGGCAATTTATATTCTGACTGATGTGATAAGTTTCGCGTGCACATGACATTTTGTTTTTGAATAAGTGCGTGCAACTTTACTCTTTGAGAGTAAAGCACTTCGGAAAATACATGCCGATAACTATGGAATGTTTCTTCCTCCTTCACTTAACTGGAAAGGTTATGGTATGGGGAGCTAGACATGCTGCTTTGCCCTAATCTAAGCATTTCAGTTCCAGAATCTGGACATTTTCCAGTTGCTGCTGTACAAAAGAGTGAAGATTTTGTCCCTGAATTATCTGTTGCTGTAGAGGACAAAAGAATGATCAAACAGGAGTGGTCTTTACTGGGTACAATGACAGAATTTTCTCAGGCATATGCCACAGCTATTGGTTTTTTCTTTCTTGTGCCATTATAAATTTTGTATGAAACGTTCTTTCATACCAAGTTTGTTGTTGTGTCCTCAGGGGTTTGCTGCGTTTTTTTACGACTGCTAAGAAGACATAATGATTGCGAAAGCTTGTCAGTGGTCTGAATATTCCCTCGTTTTGTTGTGGAGTGTACTTCACTATCGTATTTTTTATCCACCCACGTGGCCCAGGGTGGGTAATGTAACTCTCCCATTTGGCTACTCAAACAGCGTACGTCCTGATTTTCGTTATTTAGATGAAGACAAATTTCATTTTGGGGAAAGCCTAGACTCGCCAGTTTTTAGGAAGACACACTTTTGCTGGAAGACTTAGAGACGACGTGCGGAGGCCTGATAAGGGCGTATTCATAAACGTCGTGCATGAAAAAGAGGACAAACAGGATCATTAAAATTCTCACTTCCTAAAAAAAAAAGTGGCTGAAGGATCAACGAAATGTTAGTGGGAGATTTCGTGCTCATTTTGGAAGAGAATGTTCCCCGTAACAAGTGGAATTTGGGTCATGTAACAGAGGTCTTTGTGGGTCGATATTCAAGAGTGCGATCCGCCAAGGTGAAGACTTCCAGCACGGAGTTACACCGCCCTGTTGTTAAGCTGTGTCTAGTGGATGGCTAGGACAGACACTTACCACGATTGGCAAACGTTTGGACTTTGACGTTTGCGGGGCTGCTGTCGTGTCTTTTGCATGCGTATCGACCTGTGAAGTACTTTTACAGCATAACCATTAGATTTACAATCTCAGGCAATTTATATTCTGACTGATGTGATAAGTTTCGCATGCACGTGACATTTTGTTTTTGAATAAGTGCGTGCAACTTTACTCTTTGAGAATTAGTATGTGAGTTAGTTCGCGAAGTTCGCGAAGATGGTTTTGTAAGAGAGCTCAGAGAATTTCGAAGCGAACGTAGATTAAGATATGATGCGTAGAAATGCATATTAAGACTAAGAAAAATTGTACGACGCTGTGGAACTCTGAGGTAAAGGTCAAGATTAAAACATGGAGTTTTCATGTAAAGATTACCACTGGATTTTTTGAACAGGAAGGAACCTTGCGCAACTGGCCCTAGCAAGTGGCAACGTGACCTTCCACTGTTCATTCTCTTGAAGCACAATTTTTAAGCAGATAAAAAAAAAAAAGAATTACATTTATATGGAACTGAAGACAACAAGAGCTGTCATTACTGCGGGGAAGACGACTCTTTACTTCACTCCTTGTTAGGTTGTCATATTGCAGTTGACTTCCTCCGGAATGTGCTATGCTGCTTTAATGAAAAGGAAAACTCTTCCATCACATTCAGCTGAAAAGAAATACTCTTCAGAACTGTTACTGATAACGACAATAAAATAAAAAAAAATAAATTTCTGTCTCCTCTATGCCAAATTCTGCCTTCATTTCCAGAATATCAACCAACACGCATGTAATTGAGATGCTTTTGTCCAGAAACTAAATTGTATGTTGAAAATAGAAAGTTTCGCTTAGTTCAATTTGTCCTCTACCTCTTGCAATAAAAAAAACTCACAAAATCTTCATCTTAGCAATTATGTAATTATATAGTATTATTATTAGTACAGTAGTTACCCGTAGTGTTGTATGTAGCGTTATGTTAATGTTGAAAAAAACGTATTGTAGGTAAGTTTATCATAAGTATTGTATTGTAAGTAGTTTATGGTAATTAACATATTTTAGGTGAAATTTATTGCAATAAAAAAAAGAATCACTTTAAAAAATGTATTTTTCTGAATCCCTTGTGCTTAGGAAATACTGCTCTAAGAAGAGGAGGACGTCTTTCATTGACCTTCTTTGGGCATTAACGATGATGTTCAGCCTCGTGTCAGTGCCTTTCATGAATGGGATCACTTTATGATGAAACATGTGGTCATAAGCAAACTCCTTGCCACTGGAGTAAATGCTGTCCACCTCATCTGCAAGTGTCTTGCTTTGGATCATTTCCTACTCGAGCTGGATGTTGGTCAGCTTGTATTTGAGCTTCGTGGGGTCAGAGCCTTTGACCACTTGTGAAGCTGGGGCAAGGGTAAGTTCAAAAACGAGGTCATTGTAAAGAGCCTGGGGATAGAAAACACCTGGGTCAGCCAGGATATGGTCAAGCCTGATGTGATATTTGGTTCCATAAACTTCATTCAGTTTGTTTTCAGCAAAGATGCCCAAAGTTTTCTTGTCCCCTGCGATTGAACGGATCTTGCATAAATTCTTGCTCTGTATTCCCTCAGGTACCATGTTGTCTCGCTTTTCCTCTGAAAGGAAAAGGTCCTCAAAGGTTTTCTAGATGTCGTAACCAACTGTGTCTTGCAGGATAGTGCCCCCAAACTTCACAACCAGCTTGTCAACAAGTGCACGCGTGATGTCCTAAACAAGAAAGTTACATACATACATACATACATACATACATCATTTATTTGTTTACGCAGGTCGGTATATAGGCAGCATAAGCTGATGTGGACCTGCGGTTAATTAAGAGTTACAAAATAAAAAGTAAGAAACCTAATAAACCTAATAATTACAAAAACGTGTAAAATTCTAAAATATGATTACAAGTTAAATTAGAATTCCTAAAAATATTTACAATTTGTTAAATCTTTAGTGTAAATTCTTGCTGATTGGTTGAAAGAAATTTTGTCAGTAACTGTAGAAAGATAACGAAGCTTGTTTTTAAATCCATGGTGGTCTTCTATGGATTTAACTGATTGCAGTAAAGAATTCCAAGCCATTGCAGATCTATGTTTGAATGACAGTTTTCCAACATTAGAGTTCGGTCTGTCCAGAGTAAGTTTAAAGTTGTCTCTCATATTGCGTAAATTAGGACTTTTCTTAATGATTGTTGCAACTTGTTCAGGGCAAAACCTGTGGTAGCTTTATGTGTCAGACAGAGGAGCCTCTCCTTGTAGAAATAACTTAATGATTTCCAAGAGGGTGGTATCTGTTGTTTGAAAATGAGTTTGGCTGCACTAAGATGAATTTTCTCTAGACCGTCTAGTTTCGCTTCACTGCAATTTCCCCATACACTTATTCCATAGGTCACACTCGGAAGAATACCCTTAAAGTAAATTGGTTCTAATATTTGGGAAGGAAGGCTTTTAAACCTATGTAATAGCTTCACCTTCTTAGTCATAGATGTTGTAAGATCTTTTATATGGCATCCCCAGCTTAACTTATTATCAATCGTGAAACCAAGACAGTGCGACTTATTAACAAAACTAATTACGTGATCACCCAGCTTAACTGGTCTTAGAGGACCAATGAAATCTTTACGGGTAAGAAGCATAATCTCGGTTTTATCAAGATGAATAGTCACAACGTTCCTATTACACCACTTAGCTATTTCAATTATTGAGGTTTGGATCTTGGAACAGACATCATCAATGGAATCGCCAATACAATATAAAGTTGTGTCGTCAGCAAACATTTCCATCCTTCCACAGCTAGGCACCTATGGAAGATCGTTGACATAAATACTAAAAAGCCTAAGCCCAAGTACTGAGCCCTGAGGTACACCGAATTTGACTTCCGCTTCACTAGATCTTTGACCCTCAATCTCAACAAACTGCTTTCTCCCAGACAAATAATCAACAATCAAATTATACACATTTCCTGAAATTCCACAGGCTTGGAGTTTAAGAGCCATTGTTTTATGACAAATGGAATCAAATGCCTTTTTAAAGTCAATAAACAGAACACCCACAATTCTATTTCTATCCAGCCCTTGTCTCCACCCTTCGGTCAGGTGCAGCATTAGAAGTTCTGTAGATCTATTTGGTTTGAAACCCCATTGGTTTTCGCTGGACAGTCCTTTGTTTACAATGTGACAGTCAATATGATCCCCTATAATACTCTCGTACATTTTGCTCGGGATGCTCAACAGGGAAATGGGTCTGAAGTCACCTCTTTCAGAACTATTTCCCTTTTTGGGTACAGCTTTTACTTTACTCATTTTCCATTGGGAAGGATACTTTGAGGTTTTTAGACTTTCTCCCATAATATAGGATAGACCGACAGCTACAGCATCACCCCCTAGTTTGAGTCCTCTTGCAGTTATGTTGTCAGGACCACACCCTTTTCCAGGCTTAACTCTTTTGTCAATAACTCTTAATTTTGTGAGCATTTAGTTGTAATGGCTCAGCAGTAAGAGTGACTTGGTAAATATGGTGATGTTCATTTACACTGTTATCCAATAAGATACCATTTGCAAGTCTTTCCCAACTTTAGAAAAGAAATGGTTTAAGCTTTCTGCCTTATCTTTAGCATTGGTTATCATGTTTCCATCCTCATTTTTGATTGCACCCACACTACTCTTTGACTTGCCTTGCATTTCACGTACCACCCTCCAGAAATCACTTGAGCTGTTAGCATTTTTAAACTTATCATTCCAATATTCTGCTTCGGCTTCTCTCGTGATCTTAGTCACGTGATTTCGTTGTCGACAATACAGTTTCCAAGCTTCTGGATCACTTGGATTACTTTGAGCTCTTCTTAGCAGGGCATATCTTCTATTCATCGCCTTCCTGATGTTGCCATTCATCCACTTCAAACCATTAGTGCGCACTTTTACTTTTCTAGTTTTCAGATGATCAGTCATAACGTCCTTATATAAATACTCCCATGCCCAAGCAACATCATCTACGTCATCATATATCTCACAGACACTCCAAGGTGCTGTACTGAGCTCATGTCTGAGTTTGTCGCAATTAAGGTTCTTAAAATCTGTCACTTTTTTGATCACTGGACTTGATTTTTGTCTCCGCAAATTAACTACAACATATACAAGATGGTGATCAGAAATGCCTGGGGCATAACAGCCTGCAATTTTCACCTTGGATTTATGAGAAGTGAAGATTAGGTCTATGATTGTGTTTCAAAACTCTGTAGTTCTTGTAGGTTCTTTAATGACATTCTCTAAGCCAACATTTCTGGTAATGATCATAATGTTAGATCTTTTTAGCCACAAATCTTCTAAGATTGCATGGAACTTGTCAAAGAATTGATTGTCAGTTGGGGGTCTGTAGAAAGTTCCTAGTAAAAGTTGTTGAGATGCAAGCATAAGATCAATCTACACTTGCTCAAGGTCACTTTTTCAGCAGATATCATCCCTTTCAATGACATTCAGACAATTCTTGTACTACATTACACAACCACCCCAGGAATTTCCACATTTTGTCTTTATGTACCAATTTATATCCATCAACAGATATTTGGTGATCTTCAATTTTGTTGTTCAAGTGTGTTTCAGTTAACCCTAAGATGTCAAACCTCATTTCCTGGAGAAGGAATCTGATTTCCGACATTTTGTTCGTCAATCCATTAACATTTAAGTGGGCAACCTTTAGACCTTGCGTGTTAATTAATGGCTCCAGATCATTGTAAACCTGAAGGTCGTGTGTGTGTAGAACTTCCAGGGTAGAGTCATCAACAAGGCTGTGGAGTGGTTCAGGATCACTAGGTACTGTGCAAATAGGGCATATCCATGGGATTTCATCTTCCATTTGCAGTCTGCGATACTTGTTTATAGAAACACCTCCACATTTTATGTGGCACCATTTTGAACAAGAGTCGCAGTTTACAGCACGATAAGTCTTCGCGACTGTCCTCTTGCATATGGCACACTTGGCTGAAATATTTACAGTAGCCGTTGGACCGGGATTAGGGCAGATGTCTGCACTCACTATAAGTCTCGATAAGTTAAAGCAGGACTGTGAATTAGGATAAAATGAGATACGAGCGGAAAGAAATTTCCGACCATGTCTGCTTCGTCATTCGACCAGCTTGTGAAAGGTGACTGTTCCAAGGCGAAAATTGTGAAAAGTGAGTGACTGAATCATCCTTGCCAACAATTTTGTATGTTCTACTATTTAAGGAGCTTTTTAGTAGACATATGAGCACAGTAATCCTTGCGATCCACAACAAAATGGAGGACCGAGAAATCACATGTCTGTTCGCCATGACCGCTGACCGTCCGTTAAAACATTTACTAAAGTTTATTTGTATCATAGTAAACTTAATCAAGGTGCTTAATGATCGGAGAACTTACCACTTTTTCACTAAAAGTCTGCTTTCCTGGCTGGTTCTGCAATTACATGTAAGCCAAGCTTGTGTTGTATTGCTTCAGGAGAAAACGGCATTTGGATGTTTAGACAAACAAAGTTCTAAAACCTTCTGTGTCCATTCCTCCAGAGGTCTTCAAACACAACATCTCTTCATTCCACAATATAGCTTCAACATGCAAAAAAAACTTTCACACATGCAAGATGGCAGAAACGTGCAAGTTGTTGGTGTGTCCTCCAGAAAAGTCCATGTCAAAGCAAAGCGCCAGCGAACCTGGCATGGGAATCTCGTTCTCGTTCAGTTTGGGCACAGAAATATTTAGCGTCTCACTGCAGTTGGCTTCAGTGCGGTCAAAGGTGATGCGCTTGACCACATGCTCGGCCTTCAGGACACGTAATGTCTTTTCATTTTGCACAGGTTCTCTGGCACAGAATCCCTTCTTCAAAGAAGATATACACAGCTGTAAATATTTTCCTAGTTAAAAAAACAAAAAATATATATGTTGCGACAGTGGAAGGCAGTTTTGACAACCCTACTTTTGACCCCGATGCCTGGAGAGAGGATCCCGATGATGATGATGATGATGATGATGAACAAGAAGTAAACACAACCCAGCCCTGTCAGCCGGGCACGGCCTCCACTCCCTAACACAGCGGCGAAGAAATAGAAATGCAAACAAGGCAGCACAAGCAGACCAGGCCACCTGAAACTTCTTATGAAGAAACCCCTCTGCTTGGCGACTTAATACATGATGACAAACCGGCCATGCTTGAAAGAGCCAAAGACTTCATCAAAAAAAGGTTCCTGAAAGTGGACTTCCGAAAATTGGACCCAATTGAAATTATAGCTGAAGACCGCGACTCCATCAGAGAAAAACGTCAAAGATTGATAGAAGCTGAAAACCAATTAAAACAGGTGGAAACGCTTGCTGCAGAAAAGGAAAAAGCATCTCAAGAGATGCAAGTGCTTAGACAACAACTCGAGAGGACACAAGCTCAGATTGATGCCATACAATATGAACAAGGCACCAACGTTGAAAGTGAAGCAGAACTTTGCAGTCTGAAGCAGCGGAAAAAGAATTTACAAACCGCCTTTGAAAATGCATCAAAAGAAGTGGCCGCACTTGAAAAACAGGCAAAAAAAACAAAGAAAGAGCCCAAGCAAAGGTCGACAGACTCAGAGCATCGCCACACAAAAAAATTGAAAGAAATGCCATGGAAGAAAGGCTAAAAAGCACAAAACCATTAGATGACTTGAAAGAGCGAGAAAGCGAACTGCAGCACCAAAACCAGGAAGACCAGGTGATCATCCAAGATGAGAATGCCACACCCTCAGAAAAAGAAGCCGCAGAGGTCAGAGTAGCAGAAAAAAAGAGCTCACACTTTTGCAAACTCAGGTTGGAGAAAGAGAGAGGGCACCTCTCACAGAAAGTACCAGAAATCTGCGAAAAATATGGCTTGACTGTCACTGCCATTTTTCTTGCCACAGGGGTTACAATCGGGGTTGTCATCAGTTCAATTACTAACGCACTGAAAGCCACCAGCAAAGCTTTTGGGAACGGTCTTACGGATAGAGGTGCAAAACTCAGTTCTATGCTGCCTGGGCTGATTGGCTCAATTGTGAGCTTCCTTTTCAAAACAGCTGAGCAAGTGGTAAGCTATCTTGCCGAGCACATCTGGCTCTTGATTTTGGCGGTTGTTGCCTTCATTTTTGAAATACATTAAAAAGCGGCACTAACGTTGCAGCACCATCAGCAGCAAAGCCACGACTCCTACCATACCATCAATAACAGCGGTTTTGTTTATTTTGTGTTGCGAAGCAGTGGGCTCTACTTTTTGCCCTCCTTGTGTGGGTGCTTCGGGCTCGCTCTTTGAGGGAGGGGGTTCTTTGAAGCGGTTGTGGCCTTGTGGATCGGGTTTGAAGGGTGGCTGTTTGGCTGGTTAATTTTTGATGGCCCTCCTGCCATTAGTTTGAGGAGGGCCTTTTTTGTGCCTGGATTCACTGTATTGTTAACCCTGAGTTTCATACCAGAAATCACTTGTTTGAGCTTGTTGTTATAGCCAACTGTTCTTTCTTTGTTTATGATCATGCTCGCGGGCATTAGCCACGCCCTGGGACACACAGCAAGATGGAGTCTAACTTTTGCTGCATCAACCGCAAGCTGATATCTTTGCACACTCTTGGCCAAGTCTGGTTGTCTTATTGCATCTTCCATCAAAACCAGAAACTCACTCTGGGATTCTTTTGCTCTACCTCCTTTGCCAAGAATACTGCTGTGTAAGTTTACTTGCGAACCGAAGATTCAGTATACAAAGGCTTTGATTGACTGATTGATCTGTAAAAGGCCCACCTGCATCAAACCAAAGCCTTGGTTTGGAGCGAACCAGTCATACTGAGTGGACGCAATTGCGTCTGGCTGTCTGGCTATATGTAAGAAATCAAGTTTCTTTTGGTTGCAGCCCCTCCTTCATCACTGAATCTATTGAACCCTAAGAGGTTTTTCATTGATCCGTGCCCTGACACACTGATGTATATGCTTCCTAGCCCGTGGTTTTTCTTGCGTGTGAAGCAAAAATCACTCCATGGCTTTATTCCGAACTCATCACAGATTCTGTCGTATGAAGCTTCATCATAAGGATTATTGTATTGATTGAGTGTAGGATCCCCCAGCCCCACATCTGGAACAAAATTCGCCTGACTGTGAAATAGACATGAAATTTATAAACAGCTATTATTTGTTGCAGCAGGGATGATCTGCTGTCAAAGATTTTGCGAGAAATTCCACAACCCTCTGTCGCGCAGAAAACAGCAAAGTTGAGTTGTTGAGGCCAATATTGTGTGTGGGCTGCCCAACTACCATTTTGATTCTGCCACAGAGGTGTGTTTGAGTCTGGTTTTTTAGAATATGTCGCAGAATTTTGTCACGAAGTAGTTGTCTGGTGTCAAGTAGATGTTTATCTGACTGCTGAATATTTTCTTGAGGCTTGGTGCTGCTTCTGTGATTGGCAACGCTGGGATTGGTTGTACCGGTGACAGTTGATAAGGAAAGCCTGCCACACCCATCAAACTGAGCGCAGTTTTAAGTCGTTCACTCCAAAAATTTTTGTCACAACCAAAAACGCTCTGCAATGAAGTAGGGCTGTCTGAAAAATACTTCTGCACTGACTTTACTTTTTTCATCAATTTCAACTTGAGTTTTATAAGAAATAATTGAATTTTTAATTTAAATTGTTATTGTAAATAAGTTTTTTAATTTCTAGTATTTTCTAATAGTTAGGTTATTGTGACTGAAAAGCCCTGTTAAAGGGAGTTCCAATATTTATTTTAAAAAAAAGAACTTGCTTTTATCCGCGTTTGGAAACTTTTCTGTGAACGTCGCCCACACACGCACTGTTTCTTTGGTTTTTGCCTCTGGCATTTCCATCCATTTTTGAATTTTCTTGTAGGAGTCCATTTTGAATATGTTATATTTGTACAATATAAAACGGTTGTTTTCACAATTGTCACACAAAAGAACGGGGAAACTGTGTACTTTGAAGAGCCAATTCCAAAAGTACATTTCATGAAACTCATCTCTTGTTGCCTTGCCAATTCATGGCATAATCTAGAAAGAGCAGGGCAAATGTCTTTAAAAGAGTCTGGTGAAGTGCTTGCCTCTTTACCTCAGGGGCATCACACTGTTGATAGCCATGCAAAACAGCTTACAACAAGTTTGAAAAGTTATAACAGGCACAATTGGCATGAGAAACAAAACCCATTTCTGTGCCAAAAATAACATGATGGAAAACCTCAGACAAAACAATTTCAGTTAGTCACACTTTAAGCCAGGTTGATTGGCATCAAGCAGACATAACATGTGTTAACTTGTGTCAAAAAGCTAAACAGCCCATCCACTTACTTCATTCATTGTGATCTGATCGACAAAACCAAAAACCTTTTGAATGGGAAAAAATCAGATGTTTTGGCTAAATTTCAAATGAAAGGCTTGCCTAATGAAAAAGTAAGCTATCATCCTCCCCCAAAGAAGTTTTGCGTGACTGCATCACCCTTAGTGTCAAAGATGAAGATGGCAAACTCTTTGGTTTCAAGGGCTTGCCTATGGAATTTGAATTAGAAAAGCTTTTTATACAGTGTCGTTGGTGAATGTTTTGCCATCTGCTCCTCCTGAAGCTTTGCCGCAGCCTCTCTACCCCCAACTGCAGGCTGACTTTTGGTTGCAGAAAATCAATGAGATTTCAACTGCTCTTAACAACAAGGTCACCCACTATTGAGTGGTTGCCAAAAAGTATAAACAAGCGAAAAAGGTGCTTAACTAGAACGCTGCTGGCACCAGTGTTCTCTCAACAGCGTTTTTGAGTGCAAGCTTTGGTTTGGCTCTGTCCGGGGTTGGCCTACCAGCTACAATTCCATTAGGCAGCGTTGGTGGCTGTTTTGCTTTGATTTATTCAGGCCTGATAATCGGCAGCAAAAAGCTTGATTCAAAGATCAAGAAGCATCAAGAAATTGTCACGCTTGCCATAGCTGGACGTGAAACGGCTGACCCGCTTCTCTCCAAAGCGTTGGCTGATAACCAGGTCTCTGAAGCAGAGTTCCAGCTTACTATGACTGAATTTTCACAGTATGTGCTAAAAAAGCCACGAGGGCTAAACTCACACGGCAGCCATCACGTAAAGCAGCTGATGTTGAAAAGATTAAGGAAGACATCTGCAGTGACGTGGAAGAAGAGTTTTGAAAAATTACTGCCCTCATTTCAAGTTCGAATTAACCTTTGAAAACACACAGTTTCGTTTGCATATTATAAAAAAAATGATTGTTAGTTTTCAGGAGGGATGGGTGGGTTGTACACTAAAATTAAAATCCCTCCTTAGAGGTTCTGGTGGTCAGTGGTTTTGCTATTTTTGTTTTGCCTGCTTAAATTAACCACACAAAGGCTACTGATATACCCGATGGTTTGGTGTGACAACGATTTCACCTATATCAATCTTTTCTCTGTAGTTACCCAAGGCCTTTTCATGCAAAAGTAATCCAGCATAAAAAGCTCAGGTTCCAAGACCTGAGTCAGCACGACAAACTGAACCAACTTGTACCTTATTTGTATGATATGGAGACCAGAATTCTTGTTCCTGAAGTAGATGATAGCCCCTATGCCTTACAATCTGACCTTGGCTGGGAAACCACTGGAAGGATATCTCAGTACTCAAATGGAAAAGATAACCAAGAAAACGAGATAAAGGGTTTCCCAATGAATGCAGAAGTAAGTCTGGGAAATGCCAGACCCTTAAGTAGACAATGGTAAACTTCAGTTGCAATTTCTCAGTTTGGAACCAAGTTAAAGAAGTAGTCAATCATTTTCAAGTCATGAAGATGTTTCAAATGGACTTCTCCGACAGGCAGACAAACAATCAATGTTATCCCAAGACAACTGTTCCTTTGACAGAGATCTGATCACATATTCAACACATGCTCGCTCAAGACGTTCTTGGACATCTTGCAAGATCATTAAACACTTGGCTTTCAAGATGAAAGTGAATAGCTTTGTATTTTATTTCTTGCCTGGTCATGTGCACAAATCAAAATTTGAAGTTTGAACCTCTCATATTAGTCAGCAAACAACTACTACAGTCAACTGGGATTACCCAGTGCCAGAAGATTTTCCACTATTTATGGGAAAACTGGCAGACAGAGCTTCTCACAAAGGTTCCCTGTCTTCCTTTCCCACCGGGTTTTAGAGATCTAAAGCATCTCAGATGCATGTTGTAACGGTATCAACCAGATCTTCTATCTGTCTATTATCAGTCAGAACAAAGTTCATCTGAGTTTCTTTATGATGAGATCAAGAGTCTCTCCTCTCAAATTAATCTTCATACCTCATGAGAGCAAACAGCAGCTGTTGTCTTTGTCAGCATAGTCACAATGTCCAAGAGTGAACTTGACAGAACATCAACTGTTACTGTTACACCAACTTTAAGATTGCAGTTGAATACATCAACGATTAAGTACGTCATTTTGTGTCAAGTTGGTAAACTGCAAGCAGTACTTACGAGAAAACAGCTCTCTGCCACAATCAGCTTGATGTTCAAGGGGAACTAATTCTCTGGTCAATATGTCAATTAATTAACGTTATCTTTTTCTTTAATTAAGTTCATGTAAGTTCGTACTGATTTTTCTTGGTTATTTTCCTTTATTTTACTCTCTTCATTGAGGACCCTTTTTTAAACCACTTTGTGATGTTGGCATCCTCATTTAAGATTAACTTTACTATTATATTATTACATTTATTACTTTTTCATTTCCATTTTTCCCAATCTTGAATAATGCCATCAGCATTTAACCCAATTAATCAATATTATTAGGCATACACTTTTCTGAATCCCGCGCCTTTTGCAATGTTTACCATAGGCCACAAACATGATTGCTGATGTATGTCAACACTTTGGCCCCAAATGCTGGATCAATAGCAGTTACACAATTCAGTCGATCCTCTTCACCAGTATGGGGCCAGTCTAAATGTATTCTCTACTTCTAGGTTCCTCGATACAGCCTTCGATTTCTCAGACAGCTAATTCAAATTCTTTCCAGTGAGAATGAATCATTAAGACACAATAAGGAGCATGCTGCTCTTGACAGGTGGTTGACTGGGTATGATTCTTTGAAATTATCCTCCCTTGCTCGATGGAAAGTGTTGTGTGGACAAATCCTGTTGGATTTTTGGAATAAATGTATGGAATTTTGGGTTGTATGAATTCATAGAAATGTGAAGCACGTTAAGCAACAAACCAAAAATTCAGGCTTGAAAACCATTAAGTGAGAATGAAAATGGTATCTGTGGGTTAAGAGGGTTCAAGCCTGGCATGCATTCCACAAGCAACTGGATGAAGTATTGTGAATATGGGGTGCAATAAACCTTGATCTGATGACCACAGTAAATAATGCATCATTCCAAAAGACAAAAGAACAGACACTTGACCAGGATTGGCAAAACATGTGCAACACCATGATAGAAACTTTATTAAGAATGTCATCAACCACCTAGCTGGGGAAAAACTCCCCTACTAATATGGGGACATAACAAAAACGAGTTAAATTAGAAGAAAATACCTAAAAAAAAACCTATAGCTATTTACAATAGAAAAACCTAAGAATACAGGAGAAAAGGGTGAGTGAAAAATGGCAGAACACCTAAAGCAAAAAGAAAACGATCCTCAGATGGTAGTGAAGATTCTTACATGAAAAACATCTGTGATACTTGGCATTTGTCAAAGGAAGAGTGTTTTGAGGATAATCAACTACAACAGGCAGTAATATAGTGCCAAAAAGAGCAGACTAAGGCTTTGCAATTGGTACTGTGAAATATGCTGATAGATTGTTTTAAGAGTGACTGAAATCATCATTATTAATTTGACCATTCAGTTTTTTATACATCATGGACTTGTAGAATACTTTAACACTGAGTGTTAGAAAAACCAGTTTCCCCATCAACGGAATAGAAACAGACCATTATATATTCTGCGTTCTTCCTCTGCATGCAACTCTGATTGTTTACATGTGCCAACCAAGTACAGCATGCTCTTCTCAGAATGCAGCAAGTTCCCTCAAAGCAACTTAAGGTGACTATTTGGTCAGTGAGTTTATTAATGTTCTGGCAAACTCAATCTGATGAAGTACACTACGCTCAAAAACAAAGTTCTGTGTCACGCACTTGTTTACTTGTCTTGGAATCATCTTAGCCATTCCATGACCTTCAGACTCACATAAGCAAACAAGAAGCTTTAAATCCTTCACGTTGGTTGAGACCCCTAACAATGGAAGCCTCCATGTCTGCAGATGCTAGTAAAAGTCTGCAAAATTCACAACTAAATGTCAGAAAATTCTGTTTCTCATGAAAATTGATGCTCACACTTGCAAAACCAATTTGACAACAATAAAGCAGAATGAATAGCCCAAGAGTTGGGAGCTGGGGCTATGGTGACTTGACTCTAAACTTCTAATACATACACATAGCAAGGTGATTTGTTTTCACATGGGTTATAGACTCGTTTATGGATTATTCATATGGCTTATAATTTTAATTTGTTTGCCATTAATACACCAACGAATTCAATAAAATGAATTATAAAATCCTAGAACTTCTCCTAACAGACTTGTATTCACCCTGCAAGGAGAGTCTTTCCTTACTGTGCTATATGCTTCATACTGACAAAAGCTCTGCATGAATTGTGTCAAGTTTTTGTAAAGCACGCTTAGTGCAATGCTAAGAGACCCTGGCCAAATTATCCATTTGATCATTTAGTGAAATGCATGAAAAAACATGTACACAGAGCACCACAAATTGCCTTCATGTAGGACAACAGGAAAAAAGAGTAAGTTTTGCATTATACCCTTGGTTCACCTCAAACTCCAGTTAAAATAGGAATATAAAATTTAAGGAGAAGAGTGAAAAGGACTCCTGCTGCCTCTGTTGTAGGTGGATAAGTACAATGCAAGGGCATACAACTTAGTGAGTCATGATACCATTGCCAAGAAGATTATCCAATCAATGGATCTCCATATGATTGAAATTGATAGGCAATCTTGTGGAATCTGCTCAAAAGTATGCCTCAGTAACAATGAACACAGCACAATGAGTTTCCAGTGAAGTACAGTTTCTGTCACACCAAAGTAATATCATTGACTCAATTACCAGGCATACACAATCATGATTCAATTTCATTCTTGGTTTTATCTTTATTAACTTAAGCTCATGTTTCTGCATAATTATAATACTTCACTGACAAAAAGGAAAATTAAAATGAAAACCAACTTACTTGTCAAAGTTCAAAATAAAAGTGTTACTTATGATCTGTAAGAAGTTGAAATAAAATGACAACTCACCAAGTAATGCAATGGGTTTCATCAATAAACAACATCATAAATATTTTTGCTCAGATTTCTGTGCAGGAAAAAAATTTAAAATCCACTTTGCCAGTGGACCAGTAAATTTCAGTTGTCAAGGCTTTCAGCGTGACCTCTTTGCACTGCAATGTTCTCCTACCATCCAAAGGGCCCAGTTTTCATCACCTGTTTCCTGTAAAATTGATGATTGCATTCATAAAACCACTTTGACCAGAATAAACCAGAATGAATAGCTCAAGAGTTTGGAATTGGGGCTACAGTGACTTGAATGGCCTGTCCAAACAGGAAATGTATGGGGACCAAACATGATCAAACAAACAATATTGATGTTGTACTGAGTGGCCCAAACAGTAACAAACATACAAACAAAATAGACTGTAAACCAATAATTTATCATTTAGTGCGTATAATTTAGTTTTATTGCTGCAAGGTGAAGACAGGCAGCATACTATTCTTCAGGTTGCTGGTGGTTCCTTGGGTTCCCTGCCTTGTCATATGCAGACAGTCTCAAGATTTGTTTCATGATGATTTTCAGCAAGTGTATGTCCAGCGGTGTCACCATAACTTGGATGCATGATTCTTGCCAAAGGAGATCGACTATGCTCTTCAAAGTAGATCCATCCCTGACACAGAGACCTTGTCCCAGAATTATCTACCCAATTTGGCATGTTGATCTATCAAGACTAATAATTTAAACAACATGCCTGTAAGGGCACAAACAATTGATTCGCTTATTTGGGCTGAACTGCAAACAAATAATCGTCTTCTGCTGGCAGATACAAATCATCTGCTTCTCTGGGCAGGTATTGAGTTGCCTATTAGTCTCTGTAATCTTGATGCCTCATGCCAGGAAGACGACATCACCAACACTCTGTTGGCCCTCAACAATGTAAAAATTCAGTATAACTCTATTGATAACAAGCTGCATCACATCAAGCTCATCTAGATTATTATGCTGCAATTTTTTGGATATTTCTCGCAACAGGTTATCACTGACTACTGAGAGACATGTTTTTAACCATTTATAACCAGAAGACAACACTACATCTCTCAGGCTATTATTTCCATCAAGTAATCTTGATCTTCAAAGTTACTGTTACTGTTAGGTTTAAATTCTAAAAAGATGTTTTGGATTTACTGTTCAGTGTGCCACATTGCATCTAAATCTCAAACAATTTCTTATTTCTCTGTTATTCCAAAATGACGGTAATTGACCCAATAAATAAATTTGATTGTAAAAGATCAAAATCTGTATATACATTTATTATATGGCTAGCTCTGTGAGCAGGGAAGATGATCCAAATCCTGACACTGTGATTGGCTACATGGAGCTGTCATCCCCCCTGGGATTACGCACTGTGTCCTGGAAGAAAAATTTCTCCAAAGTGGGAGCCAGTTCACTTAAATTTTCTCTTGTACTTTGTGCCATGAACAATATTTTCTGAGACAGTTAAAGTGCCAATGAAGTAAAAAATAGTTTTGCCCTGTTTGCTCACTTATGTCTTGATGAACACAGCCAAACGGTTTTAACTGATCAAAAGCACTTTCTTGTCGTATTTTTTGAACCTCAAAGTTTGGATTTTGCAACCTAAAATAGGTCCGTTTTGCGCACAATCAAAATGCTCATCTAACACAGGAAGTGATGTAGTTGGTGGTTCTAAAGACAATAGTGTCATGATGGACAAGAGAGCAAAGAAGGGAGCAAACAATTATTGCATGGCTGGTGGCCCCAATCAAGTCAATTGCTCCAACAAAACCAGAATGCCTACAATTTCCATGCATTACTTTCCCAAGGAGGAAAGTTTGCAGCAGAAATGGACATGACTTGTCCAGATAAATCAGGAAGATTTCGTGCCGAAGAAGTCATCATGCTTGTGTTGCGTTCACTTTGACAATAGTTGTTTTGAACACAAGCCGGTGTCTTAAATGGATGCAACTGGAGAAACTATTACGTTAAAAAACAGCTGATAAAAGGTTCAGTACCAACAAGGACTGTTGTTGTGCCCTATTCATCTCCATTGACTAACTGAAGGCAGCGAAGAGTAAGTGAATTTTATTTATTCTGAGCTCATTTCATCGCACGTGGCGTTGTTTTGCATTTAGCTTATGTAACGCATTCAAACAAATTCACGAATAAGTTTTTTCTTCTCACAAATCATTCCAGATATATTTTCTCACAGCTTAAAATAAGGCTGTTGTTCATTTGCAAGACCCTTGAAATCATGAATTGAAACAGAAAAGGCCAAATGAATGAAATAAGCTGCACACGTGCTTGAATTCATTCAGTGGCGCACATGTACCTTTCCTGGTCTAATAAAAGTCTGAGGACAAATAAATAAATCGCTTGTTATATAAATTATTTCCATAAGACTAGTTCTTGCTGATAACACGTGTGTTTTTTAGCATGTACATGTTTTTTTTAAGTATTTATGTTATTGGTTGAATCTGGAAAATAGGTGATATTTTCTTTTCTAGCACTTTAGAAAATACTGCCTTTTTGTATTAACAGTTTTCCCTGGTGACATATGGAAAAAGATGCCTTAAAAGATGTCCTATGGTCTCTGTATTGATGGAGTTGGAAAACGAGAAAACCGGATGTGTCAAGGGGAATGAAAACAAAGAAAACAAAAATGTTGACAAATTTCACGAATCTATTTTGCAACAAAAACCAGCAAACATAAAAGTAAAAACACAAAATGACATGAAGGCATGAAAGCAGTTTTGTTTACAAGAAAACAAGAATAGGAAATTGTGTGACATACCCGAGGAAGAAGTGAGAATTTGCTGTTGTGCAAATTTTTCAAATCCCTGAAGAAATTTGACGGCACAGAGTAGGAGCCCCTCAAACACTCAAAATTTTTTTTGTATGCAAGAGACAGTCAAACTATCTAGGGCCCCACTCGCCTACACATAAACAACTTATTGTTAATAAACTGACGCTTGTATCAAAGCTCTTATACAAAAAACCAACTAAAGTTAGCCTAATTGTAAACGTACTTTGATTAGCATGCGCCAAAAAGTTTGTGTCACTTAAGCTTTTGTTCTCACATCATTGATAAAACTGGTGTAGTGATATAAGGATTCTTTTTTTTTAAACATCACAAATTGTTTTCGTCAAGCAATCTTCTTCTATGCAAAAAAAAATTAAATGTTAACAACTTGTCAGCTTTGCATAAACAACCGAAAAAGTTCTTGTAAAATAGTCTTTTTCTGGTTGAATGAGAAGTGAATAAAGTGAACTTACTTGCTCCTGATGATCAGCTCCCTGTGTGAGCAAGTCTGTTTCGCTTGGCATGGCGTTTGCTCCAACTCCATCTCTTTGAACATTTGCTTCACTGGACTGAAAGAAAAAAAAAACAGTCAGCCTAGTTGTAAATGTAGTTTGATAAGCACGCACTGGAAATTGCTTTTGTAACAACCGTTCTCGTGTCAATAAGTTTTTTCGAATGTCAATCAAAGGCCCCAACGCTTATTACGCATAATTAATTAACAACTTATTGTTACAAAACGACGCTTATGTGTAAACATTCTTTTTCAGAAAACCGACAAAGTTAGCCTAGTTGTAAAAAACTGAAGTGCAAAGAGCCTTTGGAAAAAACAAGCACGCGCAAGATAAACACCACTAACTATCCTCGTGGAACAATTTTTTTTAGAATGTCCTAGACATTCAAACAATTACGTCTAGGTGGTCATCATTACAATTAACAACAAAACTAATGAAAATGTAAACGATCACTTTCATTTTAACAATGGCTACCACTTTTGAAAGGAAACAAACTAGTCAAATAACTCTTCAGTATAACATGTTGATACATATTATATGATAAATCTAAATATGTAATATTTGAGCAACTGCAAATAATCCTGAACAACGTGTGCAAGGGAAAAGTTAATTATGCCAGGATAAATCAATTTGTTGATTCGTGTGCGCTAAAAATTCAAAGTTGCTAAAAGTATTACCACTTTGTTCTTGGACCAATTCACATCAACTTTGAGAAGCAGAATTACAGTGAAATCCCTACAAAGGAAACGAAAATTGGTTTGAAATTGGAGAGTTCGAGAAATCGGGGGTAAAATTACAGTTTTTGACTGGGGAGGGAACTTCGGGAGGTTCGAAATACTGAGGGTTCGAGAAATCGGGATTCCACTGTATATGATATAAATCATCACGAATGCGCCTTGTATCGACTGATCGCAAATCCCTAAACTGAACCTGAGCCAACTGAGAAAGTAAGCTAACCTGCAAAGTAGGGGCTGGATGCCTCGCGATAACTGACGTCTCTTCCCTTTTCTTTTTCTGCTTAGTTGACGCTTCTGGCCTTTTCTTTTTCTGCGTACTTGAGTCGTTCGCTTTTTGTTTTCATTTTCTCGCAATGCTTGGTGGTGGTCGGTTTTCTTTATCGGATTCGTCACTTGGCACTGGAGTTAACGACTGCTTGCGGAATTCCAAATCTAACTTGTAGAGCTCAGTGGGATCATCTGCGAAGAGAACACAACTGAATCAATACCTTGCCTTGCACACAATAAAATATAGTTAGAAATTTAGCATCAGCAGCAGTACGTTTCGTTACCTGAAACTCCAATAATTGTTGCCTCCAGTTCCTCCGTGCCATATTCTACCAAGACCTTACTGCCTTTACTTTTGTTGTCACCTTCCAGGACTTTGCTGATTTTCTTGCTGGCTAATACACATGTCAAATTATCGATTTCAGAGAAGAGCAGTCTATTCTTCAGTATCTTAAGTGCGCTTCTAAGAGACATACTGTTAACAACTGAACATGTTTCTGATGGTTAGCAGTGGTTAGAATACAACTGGAAAAAATGCCATATATATAGCTTATGTTATGTTAATTAGGATCAAAATCACCCCAAGGTAAACCAATCATAAATAAATAACAGCTGTTTCCTCAGTGGTATAAGTTTTATATTTGTCATGTTAATTAAGTTACAAAGTTAACCAACCAGAGAGCAAACCAAAGTTTTTTCCTCAGCAGTACGACCAAACACGCAAAACCTACAGAAATTGGGTTTCTGTGTTCTTTTCAACATTATTCCCTTTACGAGAAAGTTAAAATTAAACCATGCCTTGATCGTCAGACTATGTCAAACAGAGAGTCATTGCCTTATACAGGCAAGGTCTCAATTATTCAAAAATCACTCGTGAACTGAAGGAGAGTGAGGGAATCACAGTGTATCTTGCACCATTTCAAAATTAGTAAAAAAGTTCACACAATATGGCATGCTAGCTGACAAACCAATTCCAGGCAGGAAATCAAAGGTCTTAAGTCAACACTTAGACTTTCATCGATGCTAAAATGGAGGAGAATGACGAGCTAACCTGACCTGGTAAGTTCATTGTGAGATTGAGTCTGTGCCTGTTTTGAAACAGAAAATCGGCAAATGTAATAAATTTATCGATTGTTTGGTTGATCAACCGGGCCCTGTATTAAGCTGAAGAACACTCTTTTATAGGATTACAGAGGTTGCTGTGTGAAGAATTTAATGTGCAGTTTTCACTAAGGACGATTAAGTGAGCATGATACAAAATCGGATGGCAAAAGTCCAGACCCCCGTACTGTCAGATTGTGAGAGAGGCTAACCGAGTCAAGCAACTGGAATTTGCCAGGAAATGTGCCACAGAAAATGAAAAATTCGAAAACATTGTTTTCACGGATGAAAGCAGCATCTGGCTGAGTAGACATATTAAACTGTGTTTTTGCAAAGTGGGACAACCGGCAAAGATGAAGCCTACAGCGAAACATCCATTCAAAGTCCACACATGGGCTGGAATTTCCACCAAAGGAGCCACCCCGATATTGATGTTTGGAGGGATTATGGACGGATTCTTTTATGTAGAAGATATCCTACGAAACTCCCTTTTCCCCTTCGTCAATGCCACATTTCCCAACAACAACTACAGGTTTCAGCAGGATAATGATCCAAAG
>NW_028301539.1:15555000-15587500 GCF_042242905.1 Orbicella faveolata
CAAATAAACGAAGCCGGGCCTTTGTTATGATAAACAGAGCCGATCCTTTGTTATAATAGCCAAGCCAAGCCTTTGTTATAAGTCGAAGTCTCGCCTCGGTTTATTATAACAAAGGATCGGCCCACCGTGACCGCAAGAACTTTGATTTTACTTAGAAACCAGCAAAATGTCAATTTCACGCAGCTTATATAAGCTCAAATTTCTTGATTTCAGGTCAAAAGTGCTTAAAATGTTGACTCATATTAACGCGCGACGGCAAGGATGTTGATTTCTCTTAGAAAGCAGCAAAATGTCAATTTTACGCAACGTAAAAGTTCAAAACTGTTGATTTTAGGTCAAAAAAGGTTTAAATGTTGATTTCATGTTAGCCCGTGGCGGTAGGGATGTTGATTTCACTTAGAAAACAGCAAAATGTTAATTTTACGCAGCGTATAAACTCAAAAATGTTGATTTTCAGGTCTAAATAGGTAAAAATGCTAATTTCATGTTAACGCGTGACGGCAAGGATGTTGATTTCACTTAGAAAACAGCAAAATGTTAATTTCACGCAACGTGTAAGCTCAAAAATGTTGATTTCAGGTCTAAATAGGTAAAAATGCTCATTGCACGTTAACGCGGGACGGCAAGGATGTTGATTTCACTTAGAAAACAGCGAAATGTTAATTTCACGCAACTTATAAGCTAAAAATTGTTGATCTCAGGTCTAAATAGGTAAAAATGCTGATTTCACGTTAACGCGTGACAGCAAGGATGTTGATTTCACTTAGAAAACAGCGAAATGTTAATTTCACGCAACTTATAAGCTAAAAATTGTTAATTTCAGGTCTAAATAGGTAAAAATGTTGATTTCACGTAACGCGTGACAGAAAAGATGTTGATTTCACTTAGAAAACAGCAAAATGTTAATTTCACGCAACGTATAAGCTCAAAATGGTTGATTTCAGGTTTAAATAGGTAAAATATGGCGGCCGGAAAATAGTGTTAACATCTGGAACTTACTTTGGTTATCTGGGACAATGATTATCTGCACTGAACAAATAAACATCAAATAAGTACTTTTCCAAATACAGCAACGTCTTAAATGGCTAAAAATCACGAGATAAATACACATTTTTCGACAAACGCGATCGTAGCTTTATGTCATGCACCGCCTAACAGATTAACAAATTAACCCTTCTACGCAACGTACGGGTCTCCATACATCTGCATGTCCGCTGATCCCAGAAGTTCAAAACACTACAAATCATGCCAATATGAAATAAAATCAACGCAACCTGGATCACAGATCTATGTTACAATCGATCGCTACTTGTTGGCCATTATTATCTTTAAATGAAAAAAGCCGAAACAATCTAGTTACCAGTTCGAGAAACGCGAGCAGAACGTGATCGCAATGCATGCCGGGAAGGGTCTTTACATCTCGTACGCAGGAAAACATGGCGGTCGATACAAGACAAATTTTATAAGTCAAAAAGCAGTTCTCACTTTCCAAACTTTGACACTAGCAATGCTTGGCAAATGGGCCACAACTCACGAGAGGGTATTTTTCTTGGGAAAGAACTGCTCTTGGACTTTGCTGCCTGGCTCGATCTGACTTCGAATGCCGATAACACGATTACGGTATATCAGCTACCTTCAAAGTTTCAGAACACATTTTGATTCTTTAAAACGTGCTGATGACTTACGGGTTTATCGAGGCTTTATGATGCCTCTCAACCACCAGGCAGGCACACAAGGTACTTTAACACAATGCTTAAGATATTAGTTGACAGAGCTCTAATGCAGCACATCTCTTTTTCGTTCGATGGTATTTCATTTGCCGCTCGATCGATTCACGTGTTGTGTTTACGTCACAATAACTGGTGTAAACAATCTGTTCCCAGATTTCCACTCTATATACTATTTTCCTTTGACTTTAAGACAGCTAAGATTCAGTGGAATACACTATAAACAGTCTGCCTGTTTGCTGTTCAACAAAATAATAAGGTTTCTTTTGTTTTTTGTTCAACAAAAGATCTCCAAAAGATGCCGCTTGGAAAACTGAGCTTTTTGCATACGTTATTTCTCGAGAACGAAGAGCGCCCCAGCCAAAAAAAATTCAGAGCAATGTTTCTCAGGTACAACGAAGCCTACATGCCAAAATTCAGCTATCTTTGAACACTTTCAAAATGGCCAAAAAATCTAGGGGACGTTCTTGCACGCGGCCTTTCATATCTCCTCAGAGCTTTATTATCTAGCTCTCTGCACGCACTGCAGGCCTATGATGCTCCCTCATCATAGGCCTGCAGTGCATGCAGAGAGCTAGATAATAAAGCTCTGAGGAGATATTACAAGTACCAATGCAGAAACCACACCCACACACCTCTCCCCTTGAACTAAAAAATTAAACGTGGTTATATCTTATAACTTTGGCTCCTATCTTTAGTACCATCTCGCCATTTCACCATTTCGTGTTTTAAACATGCTCCCGCCAACACAGCGGTCAAACGTCGGGTATGCGCAAATGGGTACATTTTTGGCAGCCGCACACCAATTTCCCACACAAAAATTTAGAGGAAAACATGGAAAACAACCGGTGTCACGCAAAATTTACGAAAAAAAATTGAAAAGTTCATAGAAATCTGTAAAAGGAAAAGAAAGTAGGTAAAAGGAAAACTTAAGACTTCTCAGGCACAAAGTTAATTAAGTTACGGGTATTCTGTTGATTTACCATTTTGTTTTAAGCTTTACCAAAAAAGTTTACAAGTCTTGAAAACCAGTGTCATGCTACGGGCCGATGGCGTAGTATACATTTTTTTTATTATTATTAATCACACGATGCGTGACGCTGGACGCTTGGCTTTGCTCAGACGAGCTGGAAAAATCTTGGCTAGGACTGGGAGGATTCCATCCGGATCCTGGATTTGTCTGAGGCACAGGAATGAGATGAATCGAGCTACAAACGATGTTCATGTCCATCGTCATGGGGGCATAGCTGGCCAAAATACCGATCCCAAACCACCTGTACCAGGGGCCTGTTTCTCGAAAGCCCCAGAAACTTTTCGGGCCCGGAAAGCCATTTTTAACTAGTCTGTATCTAAAAACAGAGAGATGTATACGCCTGAAACTTTTTGTATGAAGAGAACTTCTGTTCATATTAACAATATGTGAATAAAATAAATCTGTAACCATAAGGTTTGAGATTTTGCTATGGCTTTCCGGGTGCGAGAACCTTTCGGGACCTTCGAGAAACGGGCCGCAGGTCTTTGACCAGGTGGGAAAATCTTTGCCAAACTACAAACCTTGGACAACTGGTGCACTAAATGCAAAGTCGAGGCAGACAAAAAATTCAAGAAGCACGGAAAATACATACCGCGGAAAGGAAAGACCTGCAACAAGCAGAGGGTAGAACAGTTTTTAACTCTTATTTCTGTTAGCTCTCGTTGTACAAGCTAAAACACAAACAAATATATAAATAACGAGGACAATGTCATTTATAGGATGCCGATGACCCACGAAAAGAACAAGGTTATGAAAATATTTTGGCCGCCTTTAGTTGCCCCATAGCTCGCACATTCGCAGACGTTTGACCGCTGTGTTGCTCGCGCCGGATCGCCGCTTGTCGAGCTTGTCAACCCTTCGCCCCGTCTTCGCCGCTCTATCAACCTGTTGTTTGGAGTTATAACAATATCGATCGTAAAAACAAGTGTATAGCATAAGGACAGGGGCATCTGGTAAAAGACAAACAAGCAAAACAATAAGCTTAAGTTTAATATTCATCGGGCGCTCGGCGAAATTTGCAATGTCAGCTGTTGTCAAATGCAAGCGTGTTGTTTACTTCTAATGAAGCACCCCGTCATTCCCTAAGCAGCTTCGTTAATCATATCCAGCAACAAAATCTCAGGGGAAACCTTGCATTTTATCAACGAGAACGTAAACCACAAAGGGATAAAACACCCGAAAACTCGAGCAGGCATGGCGGGTCTCACGAGGTGAAATTCGTAGCGCGTTTCCCTGCATCCGCGATAAAAGGCGACATAGCCTATTGTCAAAATTTAAGCTGCACTCAAGATTTTACATGCGTTCATGACGCACATGCCGTAAACTTGCAAAAAGTACAATACCACACAGAATACCACTAAAATACCACATACCTCGTAAACAGCTGCAGTGCCCACGATCGCGATGGATGCTCAAATGATTAAAATGTTGAGCGGAGACTGGAAATAATGCAACGTGTAGAACTCGCTCCCGGGGGCCGGGGCGAGAGGGTGAGACCGCAAAGTGGCTCATACAGTCGCAGCTTGTCCCGGTTTCTGTAGCACTATCCGACTAGGAGTATTTTCTACTTTTCCGTAGATGGGATGCTAGTTCATCGCGGGGGTTACCCCCAACATTCGCCCGTATTTTTTTTTTTATAGTTTACTTTATTGATAAAAACATATTACAATATTGCAACAAATTACAAAAGTAGTGCAAAAAAGAGTGTTGTTACAACTGATAATATACTAATGAAAAATAGTCGATAAGGTATACGATAGTAAACATTACAAACAATATGTCTCTCTAGCTTTGTACAAATGTATATAGCTGGAGGAAAGGGTAACATAGTCACGTCAAGTCATTTGTCTATTTCAAGCTGGATAATAAATTTAGATATGAATTCAGAAGTATCTTGTTTCTTTTGCATTGTTTTGCAAGCATAGTGGTATTGCTTTGCATATAACAGAAGAAGACGCAAATCCTTTGTTTGGTTATCAGAAAGATTGGTATTTGGTGTTGGTAAATTGAGAAAGCATTGTAGCGGGGTTAGGCTGACATTGATTTTGTGTAAATTATTGAACCATTGAAGAGACTCGTCACATAATTTCAGGAGAGATTGACAATCAAAGAATGCATGTTCAATAGAGTCATTTTCACCGCACAGAACACATTTGGCACAGTCGGATATTCCAAATCGATTAAGTTCTTTATTAGTGACTAGTATTCTGTGCAACAACTTGAAATAGAATTGTCTTAACTTATTATCCCGAGTGATTTTATAATTGTTTTGGATACAGTTCACCCAATTGTCAGCAACTTCAGGACAATTTTTCCGCCATGATTTAATAGCAGTAGGTTCTGTTTTGATTTCCTCTACAAAAAGTCTATAAAACTGCTTGCAGAAAGTTTTCTTTAAATTGACAGTGATATCTTTAGATAGTTGGAAATCGAAGTTTTCGCAAATTGAATTCAGATCCCCAAGGTCCATATGAACTGATGCGTAACTTTTGAGATAAGCAGGAATGGCTGAGGTGATTTGGTAATATTGTAGAAAGTTAACTTTGATGTTATATTTATCGCTGAATTCTTGTGGTGAAAGATAATTACCTTGATTGTTCAGCAAGTCTTGCACGAAAAGAACATTACTATCCCGCCACGCCTTCCAAAAGACCGATTTGTTATCTATAGTTATATCTCTATTGTTCCACAAAATGAATTCGCGGTTCAAGGGATCTTCGTAATTGCTACGCAGTCCTTGAAAGTGATCAAGGAGTTCTCGATAGAAGAGAGGAATTTTTCTGTCTAATTTCTTGACACTGTAATTACAGTTTAGAAGAAAAAGGAGCCCGCCATGTTTATCGAAGTAGTAATTAGGGATTGCCGTCTAGGTGTCATGAGTGTTATTTAGGAGTCTACTTATCCAACTGAGACGTAGCGCTTTTATAACAGTCCTTAAGCAGAGAAAGCTTAGCCCACCCTTAGATAAGGGACGGAACAGAACCTGTCGCTTGATCTTATCTCTCTTATTCTTCCATAGAAAAGCAAACAGTTTACTTTGGGTTTGTTGTATCACTGTTTCTGGGACAGAAAGCATGGAGGCAGTATAGATTAGCTGAGACAGATCTAGAGATTTTGCTAGCATAGTTCTTCCAAAGAGCGTCAGGTCCCGCGACCGCCATATATTAAGTTTCGTTTCCATTTTCCTTATTTGGCATAAAAATTATTGTTGTTGTTCGCAGCTGCATCGTGGGAAAGGTAAGTTCCAAGGAATTTTATGGGATCTTTTGGACACTGGAATTTTAAAGGCTCTAACTTATTTTTGCTCGAAGCACCAATCCACAAGGCTTTTGTTTTCTTTTTATTTAATTGAAAACCGGACGATACTCCAAATGAATTAACTATATTCATGGCATTTCTAAGTGACGTGGCATCTTCAAGAATCAGGGTTGTATCATCCGCAAACTGTGAGATCTTAGTGTTCTGTCCACTTGGGAGTTCGATGCCCCGGCAGAGCTGGTTTTGGCGTATTTCGAGGGCTAGCATTTCGACCGCTAACACAAACAAAAGAGGACTCAGGGGACACCCTTGACGGACACCTCGAGAGACTTTGAAGTAATTAGTCATGAAACCCGCATTCATCACGCCACTTTCAACATTATTATAAAGAATGGATATCCATTTTGTAATATTTGGACCAAAGTTGTATAATTCAATACACTTGTGGATAAAATTCCATTCAATGGTGTCGAAGGTTTTACGAAAATCAATAAAAAGTAGGATGCCTGAGAGTTTTTTAGCCTCTGTATATTCCATGATATCATTTAAAAGGCGAACATTTTGGCCAATGAATCTACCTTTAATGAAGACTGTTTGATCAGAGTGTATAATGGAAGACAGTATTGACTCAATTCTTTGGCCAATTGCTTTTGCCAAGATTTTGTAATCAACGTGTAAGAGAGTTAGCGGTCGCCAATTGGACAGCTCAGTAAGGCAGGAGTCGTCTTTTGGTATCAAACAGATAACGCCACGCCTTTGAGATATTGACAATTGTCCTTTGGTAAAAGCTTCACTATATGAATTAAAGAGATATGTGCCAATTAGGTCGAAGAATGTTTCATAAAATTCTTTGGAAAAGCCATCCTTCCCAGGGGATTTGTTGTTCTGAAAGGTTGTTAAAACGGTTTTTATCTCATCAAGTGTCAAGTCAGATTCAAGAGACACTGATTCCTCAAAAGACAATTTGGGAATGTCTAGGTCCTCAACAAAGGCGAAAACGTTCTCTCTGAAATTCGTGGAAAGAAAGCCGGATGATTTTGTTTCTAGTAAATCGCTATAAAATAATTCTATTTCTTGGTTGATTTGTTTCATGTCCGAAATAATCTCGCCATTCTCAAGTTTTAACTGTGCAATAACCCTTTTCTCAAAGTTTCGCTTTTCTAGATTGAAAAAATAATTGGTAGGTTTCTCACCTTTTTCAATCCAGCGGGCTTTTGAACGGAACATGGCTTCTTTACCCATTTTTTCGCAAATATCTTTGAGTTCTGTCTTGATGGATTCGTATTCATCTAACAGTGGTTGGTTGAAGTGGTTGTTTCCGTAACATATTTCATTATCAAAGGCATCGAGTTTTCCCTGAAGATAAGTTTCCCTGTTTTTAAATTCCTTGCGTTTAGCTTTCGAGTATGATATGGTTTCAGAGCGAAACTCCATCTTAATAAGTTCTCATAAAAGTTGATGGCTCTCAACTTCTTGATACTTTAATAAAATTCTCGGTAAACATCCTGTGATAAGCTGAACATAGTTCTCGTCTTCTAATAATTGGTTATTGAATTTCCACGTGCCTGGGCCGTGATGAAACGCGTCGTTGATTTCTACGCTCAAGTAAATGGCCTTGTGGTCAGGAGCAATTGAGGAGCGGATTTCAGCTGTTCTTATGTTTGACTTTAAAGACTGTGCAATTAGAAAAAAGTCAGTTCTAGATTTAAGCTTCAGAGATTTTGATTCATAAGTAAATGCCTTCTTTTTGGGGTGTAGGACTCGATAAACATCAACAAGACCTAATTCGTCCATAAAACTAAGAAGAGAATTCCTGTAACTTGTTTCTTGCCATTGTCGCCCTCCACGTTTATCTGTTGAATGAAGAGTGGTGTTCCAGTCACCAGTGATTATAGTTTTGGACGTGTTTGTTTTAGAGACAATACCTGTACATAAGTTTTGTGTAAACGAAGTTTGCTGTTGGGAATCACATGGAGCATAAACGGAAGCTAGAAAAAAATCTTTGTCACCTAGCTTGATTTTTCCGATAACCAATCTATCGTTTGGATCAATAGACAAACGCTCTAAAGAGAAAAAAGAGTTTGGCCTCTGCAATATGCAAGTACCTTTGGAATGCTTTGTGCCGTGTGAGAAAAGTATTTTCCCACCCCATTCTGAAGCCCAAGGGACTTCATCTTCCTTTAACGAAAAGGTTTCCTGAAGACAATAGAAATCTGCTTTTTGATTCTTGAGATACAAAAACAATGCCCTTCGCTTGACGTGATTACGCAACCCCCTTACATTCAATGACAAGATTTTGATGAACTTCATAATATTCTACCGAATAAAACCTAACACCTATTCTTAATGCACAATAGCTATGCTAACAAACAACAACAAAGGCTAGAGCCAGAGAAAAAAAATAAGAAAAAAAATAGAAAACAAAAATACGAAGACTGGCAAAAATACTAGTAAAGTTTAGAAATATAAATGAGCTACGCTTAAGAGACTAACTTAGTTAGTAATCGCAAAAGTAACCAAGATGAACGAAAGAATTACGAAGTGAACTTGGACATTTCTTAGAAAAAAATACAAGACAAACACCGCACTCAGTAAACAACAACAACAAAAAAAAGTGACTGCGCTGGGAGGTTTGAAAGTATTTCTAATTTCCAAAAGAAAAAAGAAATTCTACTTCCAAACTTTCTGTAAAGGAAGCGAAGCAAAGCGAAAAAATGCTAGCCTCTCTTCCTCTTTCCCGTTTGATCCCATTTCCCTCAAAATATGCAAACTTCCACTTCGATACGATATTTACGATTTTTGCAAGATCTCCGCAAAACGGTTAATTACAGATTTTTAAGATCATTTTCACTAAAGATCCTAGCGGGGGATCCATCAGGCGACGTATCCTTTTGATTTATCCGGTGCATAGTGTTATTTACCCTTTGCGCAACTGGGGCCAGTGGAGAATAGAAGGTGCAAGGGAGGGACACTTTAGGGTGAAGTGTAGTGCCCTAGAGCTCCAACCCCGACTTACCCCGACTGCTTGAACAGGAGTCCACAAAAAACACCAACAGTAACACTTTTTCTCTTCTAGCTCTCACCGGTAGGTTTTAGCCAGAAAGGTACCTTTCTGGCTAAAACCTACCTGTGAGAGCTAGAAGAGCTAATTTGATCTAATCTGGCTTTCTAAACTAGGGCCAAAATAGTCTAATGTTTACTGGCCGATATTAATCCCCGGGGTAAGATGAGTTGCAAATTTAGCTGATGTGGTATATATTTGGCTCCTGAGAGGTTGAATCGGACTTTGAACTCAGTCTTTTAACTTTACTGAGAAACCAGAAATTGCAAGGGACCGCATACCATTAACGCTGCCAAAGTGGGATCTACAAGAGATCTGATCTGCCAAACCATGTGATGTGGCAACGCGTGTTTCGTGGCGCAAGTGAATTCAAAGTACGGAACTTGATATAGTGCACGGGTCATTTTGCAATTTATGTGCGTTGGCTGTTGGGCTGGCGTTACATATCTTCGCTACACAGTGCTGACAAGCCCCAAGAAGGGCGAAACAGCTGTCCACTGTTGCGATCCTACTTTATCGGTTCTTGTCATGTTGGTGTCTCGAAACGTTTTTCACGTAGTATCAGCCTTGCAGTCTATTGCTTGTCTCTAACTTTACACACACTCCGGATTCTGAAATATTGTTATACAATTTAGAAAGAGTTGACAAAATGGAGACGGCAATGTCTAGATTTTCCTTCAGTTGTCCTGATAGATGCGAGAGATACCGTATCTGTGATACTCTGATCTAATTATTTCCTTGATTTTCCTTCTCGAATTCTGTTTTATAGACTCCACTGGGTTGGCTTTGATTTGACGCCGTAATAACAATAAATCATCATCATCATCATCATAATCATCATCATCAACTACATTTATCGAGGGTAACACAGAATAGTAGATATACTGAAAAACCAGTGGCCCTCATATAAATATTTACAGAATAAAAAAGATGAACAATAAGCCACTAAAAACCACAGTACTGAACATTAAAATATAGAAAAACTCTCGAATATGCAACTGTGATATAAAAAAAACTAAAATGTGAGACTCATTAAAATATTAAAAAGCAGAGCATTGTATTGATTTTAACAATTAAAACTAGAAAATTAACAATGTAGGTGATAAAATGCACCAGGTCCTTATTATTGTCCACAAAATGTGAAAAAATGGATTTTTTTGTAGCTTCTAAGATCAGGTTGGCTTTTAATGTGGGCAGGCATCATATTACAGAGGCGAAAAGTCGATACTGAGAAAGACCTTCCACCCTCTGTCTTCCGTTTGAATCAGGAGCAGATAAGGTTTTATTGTCCATGCCTGCTCGTTCTTTCGTTCACGTCTACGTTTCTAGCAAGCCTCTGGGTAAGATGAGATAGGCACGCCTCTGAAATCCTTTTTTATACCAATACTGACTTATTTATTTTCGCTTCATGGTAAAATGGAACCCAACCTAATTGTTCAAAGGTTTCACACTGTTCGCTTTTGTGTCAGCAACCAGTATTATACGGGCTGCGCGTTTCTGTAGCCTGAACTCTTTCTGAATATTTTCTATAGAGCAGGATGTCCACGCGGTTGAGGCATACAGCTTGTTTGCTTAATCATTGCGTTATAATAAAGTTTCCTTTGATCAAGAGGCAGTGAGCGTCTAATTTTCCGCAGCACAGGGATTCTCTGTGCCAACTTCTTGCACAGGTCATCCACGTGCTGGTCAAAGGAAAGCTGATTGTCGATCGTCACCCCAAGCAGTTTGCGCGGGTGTACTTACTCAAGTTCGGTGGACTTGAAACGTAACTGAAGGGAGGACTGGTCCATCTTTTTCACCAGTCGCTTTCCCGTAACAAACATAGAGTTTTACGGATTGATATTCCTTTTTCTTATCACACTGCTTATGAGATATGGCTCTTCTTTAGCAATCCAGGGTGACTAGTGAAGCGCAGGGTGGGTGTGTATTCCTCATGAAAGGGAGGATGTATAAATCAACAGCTACAAATGGTAAGATGGTTAACTTTTTTCGCTAAGGCAGTCTAAATAGTCTTCCAGGCACAGTTTCGTGGCACAAAACTTATTAACCCATTTAATTCTGTAAACGTAGCCTTTCCAAAGTTGTATACTCTTCTGGGAAGAGACATGAGGCGGCCACAGTGAAGTTCAATCTAAAAAATTACGGGATGACCAGAGTCAAGATGTTCGGGTGTTACTTCGACAGTGCTTATTAAATCTGGCCGTTTTAGTCAAAATTAATCCAGGTTGTTTCCTGTTTCAGCATTTGAGATCCTTTTTGGAAAAAAAGTTGCGCTGCACGAGAAATTGTTCATTGGCAGGGGACAGAAGTCCATAGTGAGATTGTCATTAGTGGTAGCAGTTATATATTGCCAGTCAATGCGGCAATGTAAAGTTTGGAGCATGGTGAGAAATTGAAAAGAAACTAAAAAAAAGATAATAATCTGGTACGAACACTACACTAAGCATCCACAGCAACGCATGTTATTACGCAATAGAGTCTAACATTCAGTTGTCAAAGCAGTTGTAAAAAATATCATGAAAGACCTGTGAAAGATATGTCAACACCTGCTGAGCACACTAGATTTACTAGGAGTCGTCACAGGTTCATAGGTTCATAGGTCCAACTCAGTTCTATTTTAGCACACAGAAGTTTGGGTTTCTTAACACTCGGCATCAGGCTCCACCGAGATTTTATTTCTGGTTTATAAATTCTTTCTGGCTAAAATGACCCAAGATTTACAATCCTTGTGAAAGTGATTATTAGGGCTTGAGATGCCGTTATATCTTTTACGGAATATTGGGCTGTACTCAAAACATAAAACTAAAAAAGCAACCTTGACCAATAAATACGCTTTTAAATTGAAAAGTTTTTAGGGGGTAGAAATACTAGAAAGTTCTAATAAAAATGCCTTGTCTTGCTTCCACAGAGTTTTGCTTGTTGTTTGTTTGCTTTTTCTGCTGATTTGAAGAGATTTTAGCGAGTTATCCCTTACACAGGCTTATTTGCGCTCAAGTGTCAGAGCAGCCACAAATTTAACGCGGAATCCAAGCAGTTAATGTTGACACACCCATCGCCAGCGAATGTCATTACTTTTTAACATGTTCTCGATGCGATGTTTGTCGACAAACCCCCTTTTTAGAAACCATTTGTCCTGTAAGGAAGTGCATGCTAAAAGCCGCGCCTTTCCAATTTGGAGGTGACAGTTGATCAGGCCGAAGACCAAATAGATCAATCTTTAAAAAGTAGTTTCAACTTCGAGTTCTCGTGAAGGTTTTGAAATAATAATGATAAATCGGTGGGTGGCTTGTGTTAAAATAATTAGACGACTTACTCCCAGTTTCTACTCCTGGATTTCACCCCTCACAAACTAGAAAAGGATAGAGACTATGGGTGCTTATCATTTGTCAGAGTAAACCGGTTGGGAACGCCGTTGAATAAGGGTGAGAGTTTTTCCAAAACCAGCAGACCAAGCGAACGAGGTGGCGCTTACCATTTACAATTTATTTCCCGTAATAGTCCAGCTGTTAAGGGACAAAATTGTTCGTTTTTTGATAAAAGCATCAAACTTGGCAGGGTTACTAACCTCTATAAGACAAATATTTCCTGATATGGAGCCATGCCAAATTTGCTTCCAGAACCATGGAATGCGCATGTCAAAAATATGGCATACAAGGCCCTTACATGGAAACGAGGCTAATGCAAAATGCCAATTTTTTTGCATTCTAGGACTACTATGCCTAGTGTCTTGCTTTTTTAATACAACAGCAAATTAACCATTACCTTTGAGTCTTAAATTATGTCACGTGATAGTCACGTGATCATTATGTTCAATTACTAGCAAAGCAATACGCACTGATGAAATCATTACCATGTTTAGAACTACCAGCTACTACCACCTACTCAGCTGGAAAGACTTGCAATTTCAATGTCAAATTCAGAAAGCCCTAATGGTTTTCAAGTCTTTAAACGGTATGGTTCCCGAATAACTCACTTGTAAATTTGTAACACGAAATGAATCAAATTATGCTCTGAGGGACTCGGTTAACAAACTTGTTGTTCCCTTTCCGAGAACTAACTACATGAAAAATAGTTTTAGTTACAGCGACGCAACCCTTTGGAACAGCTTACCCTGTAATCACGGAAATTAGATTTATAAGTAGAATGCTGTAGTAAGTTAATATGATATTAGGATTAGAATTTTAGGTTTAGGATCTTAGACATGTTATTTTTACCGTATATAAATAATGATTAAAGATTAAAGATTAAAGATAACATTTCTTACAGACATAAAATATACCATCCAGTAGGTCGTATTACAAGTTTTCTTGTTTTCTCATTTAAGTTTAGAACGTACTTTAAAAGCAACCTAAACAAATTCATAGGCTGCATTATCTAAATTGACATGATTGATGTATTGTACATTTTAATGCTATTTACATTTTTTGTGCATTTCCTTTGAAAAATACTGCAGCAAAGTGATTCGAAACTCTTGTTCTCTTACAAAATTAACATATGCTTGAAGGCTAATCTTGACTGTACCGGTTTGTGCAGTTGTGGTGGAAATTACAACTAAAAGAACATTTATTCAGCTAGTGTTTTTAAAAGCAGGCTTAGGAACGTTACAGCCGATGAAAGCTGTTTTTCAAAACGTTTCCATCAGACCAAAAACTTCAGCTAGTGTTGTGACATACCTGATCTATTCCGGCATATTTGAAAGTTTCAAACGCGAAATAGAAATGGCGTCAATCACAGTGAGCAAGTAACTCAAGAAAATCATGTCAGTCAAACCTATATAAATTGACTCTGTATCTCAGCCCAGATTTGATGCATAGTTCTGATAATACGTTTTTGGCACATCCAAAACATATATTCAAGGTTTGAATTTCCTAGTCTAGATAATAGAATCTACATTGCAAATAATAAAATTGGTATGTAAAAAGTCATCATCATCATCGTCATCATTTTATTTCTTAATAAACCTACATTTTACAGTTGGACTGGCCCCCGGATAGCTATGTTAGTCTAGGCAGGCCAGTCTATCAACACTTACAAATGATTTATTATTATTATTACTTTTATTAATATTATTATTACTATGATAAATAGAGAAAAATAGAAAGTTAGAAACAAAAGTGAACAAAATAAAAAGAAAAAGTAGGAAAAGAATGTGATTTAATAGATAATATTATTTTTGTTTGTTTGTCTGATTGCTGATTGGTTGGTTTTTTTTTTACTACTGCTACTGGCATTTTAATTTAGAAATGATCCTGCTAAACTCAATGAAGGAAACTTCATCTTTGAGAACACTTAGTAGTTTAATTTCCTTGGTAGTTCTAAACATGGTAATAATTTCATCAATGCGTATTGCTTTGCTAGTAATTGAACATAATGATCGCGTGACTATCACGTGACATAATTTAAGACTCAAAAGCAATGGTTAATTTGTTGTTGTATTAAAAAAGCAAGACATTAGGCATAGTAGTCCCAGAATGAAAAAAGAACTGGTGTTTTGCATTAGCGTCGTTTCCATGTAAAGGCCTTGTATGCCATATTTTTGACATGCGCATTCCATGGTTCTGGAAGCAAATTTGGCATGGCTCCATATTAGGAAATATTTGTCTTATAGAGGTTAGTAACCCTGCCAAGTTTGATGCTTTTATCAAAAAATGAACAATTTTGTCCCTTAAGGACGGTGCCTACTAAATACAAAGGTTTTTGCGCCAGGTAAGGACCACACGGAAAAAGTAGATCTTTGTAAGGGCTATTGGAATCCACAAAGAAAAATGGGGGTAGCCACGCATTTTTTCGAGATAATTAGCCTTGAATCTCAACAAAAATGCTGACATCAGCATTTTCCTGAAAAAAGAAGGAAAGGATATTTCTTCACAGATTTCCATATAATTCGCCTTTACATACAGAAAAGTAAACATATTTAAAAGATCTTTAAACTACATGGCAAATGGTGACAAAAAGAAAAAAACAATTTTGATATGTTTTTAATAACAAAATCGTTGGAAAAGCGCTTTTAAAGTATCTGAAAGCCTTCTTCTGGTTCAGCTAAAATACAGTCTTAATACCTTTTGCTCACAGCCAGAAACTAATCACGTGTTGAATAGACTTGCCACTTCCATTTCATAAAATAAAATGTAGGGGTAACCACGCGTTTTTTAAAGTTATTGATCTTTTTTGAAAACTTTTACGGTGCCCGTTACATTTTTTCCTGTCGCCTCCCCAGTAAGTGAGACATTTGCGTACATGCACTTGTTTTGCGCGCGCACTACGCCATCTGCAGGTACATGTTTACAGTTGGATTTCAGTATAAGTTTCGACAGATGATAGCTAGGTTTTCAGCTGGAAGACGTAAACAGTTTGTGGTTAGCGATATGCTGTTATTCTGGTGTTCCTGGTTTAAGTACAGGTTCATTAAACTTGATTTGGTCACAGTAGGAAAATTTTGCTTTCATTTTTGTCGTGTACGTGATAGCGTAGTTGATTGCGTCCTAATGTCAGCCCCAGCGCGCGCGTGCAGCTAAACCATGGCTTGCGTGATAGGCAGAACGTGTGCGCACTAACAAAAGTAGGCACCGTCCTTGACAGCTGGACGAAAATGGAAAATGCCGTTGTCAGTGAAACCTGTTGTCTTTCCGCCGGATGTTTAATGCTCTAACAAGGGTGGGGAATTAAGTTAGCTTCCGCATTAGTCTGAGTGAGCAGCCAGTGGCCTATACGGCACCTGGAACGATGGGCCAGAGAAGTTTGGCAAGGAATTCCTCTGGAACAAATGAGGGCCTGGAGGGTACTCCATATAATGCACAATATGGGGAGACTCCGCTCAAAAAGCGAAAACGTAAGGATATAGGTAAAGAAAAGGGTAGGGACAACTGCCACTTAGTCCCTACCTTTTTCTTTACCTATATCATTACGTTTTCATTTGCCACAAGATTGAAAACGGCACGCTTTTTGAGCGGAGTCTCCCCATATTGTGCATTCTATGGAGTACCCTCCAGGCCCTCACTTGCTCCAGGGGAATTCCTTGCAAGGGAAAACCCTTTTGAAACATCTCGAACAGACGAACCTAATGACTTACTCATAAAAGCACTTTCCAGGGGTGGTGGCATCACTTTTGCCTAAAAAAACCTTTACTTTCTTTTCTCAGACACTTATTTCACTTTTGCCGCATTAGACTTACATTCATTTTATGATCTATCGCACCACCCCTACCATAATTCAGATTAAAACACTCCTACCATTAAAATTTAAAATCGTGTACAATCAAAAGAGACTTGACTCCATGGCGCAATGGTAGCGCGTCTGACTCCAGATCAGAAGGCTGCGTGTTCGAATCACGTCGGGGTCAGCTTTCAATTTTTGCTATTATTTTGATAACCATTTGCATTGAGATAAACGTAAAAGCAGTACTGAAAAGCGTAAAAATAAACTACTCGTCAAAATAGATGGAAAATGCTGTGTTGAAAGTTTCTGTCTTTCCCCACTGTATGCTCAATGTTTTTAGAGGTCGGAACCAGATGGAATAAGTTACTCAGGGAGCTTGCCTTCTCTTATGCTGAAAAGGCTACAGGTTTTAGGCCAGACGAAAAGATTGCTTTAGCCTTATATAATGGTTAACTTGAGAATTCTAGTTTTAACTTAATGAGGATTCAGGATAACACAACTATCATCCCACCTGGCGACACTCGAGTTACCGGCCGTTGGCGCCAAATTAGAAACTTGGAGACACAAAATGTTCCCTAATTTTCACTCTTTACGGTCTGATATGGTTTTTGGAATTATAAATTCTTTTTCGTGAACATTTGATGCCGTCTCCGGTAAAAAAAAGTTTCACGACTTCAATGCTTTTCCTGTTATCATACCTTGAATCTACGCCAGTAGAGATTTCCCGCCTGCCTATACTGATTGTTTAAGGTGATTCGCTAGCAAAAGAACCCGCCATAGATTTCCGATGAAACTTGGTATGCTGTTGTTACAGGACAAGGAGATATTAAAAACGTAGGAAAAAGAGGGGGTCACCGTGCTTGTTTTCACGCCACAATACTGACAAATACGGTTATTTAGGTAACTTTTGGTAATCTCCGTGCGCAACGAATAAGCTCGATTATTTTTCAATGCAGCGTGTTATATCACACAGAGTTTGACTTTCTTTGATTGTTTATTCATCTTACGAATTTTTAACGCGCAACCAGTGAAAACACCCCATTTTAAGAGCCTGCTGACGCGTTAACAAGCACGGTGACCCAATTTTTTTTATTGCGTTTTTTTAATGTTCATATCATGAATGTTATGCCAAGTTGCAAAAAAAATTTGATAGTAGAACAATTTCGTGGGAATTACCTTAACTAAATTTATGGCTCCAATTGCAGAGGCGATCTTTTTACACAGTCGATGTGGGAATGCCACGTCAAATTTTCATTGACATTTACTCCAAGTGATTTCGCAGAGGAAACTTGTTCAATCGGAACATTATTAATGGAGAGTTCGAGTGTATCAGATAGAGTTCTCAATCTTTGCCTGGAGCCGATCAATATAAATTCCGTTTTTGTTGCGTTCAAGGTAGGTCTGTTAGACACAAGCCATTTGCTTAGTTTTTCAAGGTCGTGAGATAGACTAGACTGAATCGGATGGAAATCAGAACCAGCGTAATTAATGTGGGTGTCATCAGCATACATTCTAGGTATGCTAAATGATAGGCAGTTAGGCGAATCGTTAATATAAATTCATAGAAATAAAAGAGGACCAAGGATCGTTCCCTGTCGCACACCACATGTAAGAGTAGTGAAGTGAGAGAGACAGCCATTAACTGAGCACCATTGTGTGCGCTTAGTCAAATACGATTTAAACCAATCAAGAGTTTCCTCTTGAATTCCGCACGGAAAATTAGTTATATCCCGTTAAGCCAGACTTAAGCAAATCACTTCAATAGCCAAGATAGATCCATCCTTTGTCTCGGCCTCGATTTGATGCAAAGCCCCAATATGACATTGTGCATGCCGAAACACAAGTTTCTAAGTTTGAATATCTTATTACTCTATATTGTAATGTTCAAACTAATTACTTCTTTTTATTTGCGAGGAAAAACGAGAAAGAAGAGGAGAAAAACAATTATTAATCGTATTAATGCAATATTCGGTATTTTTTTGTTTATTGAAAATGGTCACGTGGCCAATCACGTGACAAATTTTTTTACTCCCAGATACTTTACAAGTTGCTTTTATATTAAAAAGCAAGAAACCTAGGCAAAGTACTCCGGAAAAGGCTTAGAAATAAGCATTTTAACTCAGCCTCGTTCCCATGTAGGGGCCTAATATGTCATTTTTTGACATGCGTGTAGCGCGCTTCTGGGTGGAAATTTGGGATGGCTCCATATCAGAAAATGTTTATCTTATAGAGGTTAGTCATCCTGGGAAGTTTCATGCTTTAATCACAAAATGAACAATTCTGGTTATTTTTGGTTCTTAACAGCAGGACTACAATTGTTTTCGGCTGATGAAAGACCGGAAAATAGAAAATTAAAAAAATGGTTTGGAAATTTCCGTCATTCCGTTCCGAACGGGGGAAAAGAGGACTACCTCTGGAGGTAGTCTACAATTTCCGAACGGATTTTCCAAAAAATTACTGTTCGATTTGACTTTCAACCGAAATTTCCGGATTTTTTTGGCTAAATGGTGAGCACCCTTCAGCTCAAAATCTGGATGTCAGGGTACGTTAGCTCAACCAATCAGATTGCAGCATTTGCAATCAGCATTAGTATACAAGTAAAAATTCTACCAAACAGGATAGAGACATGGGAAATGTTTTCTCTCTCTTACATGCAAGTTTCCACTTTCAGCAATAAATAAAGAACTAATAGTAGGAAAAGCAGGAAAAGGCAATTCCCTGGAACAGTGCTACTCGCCTTTAACATACCCTGGTTAAAAACCAACCAAATGAGAAAGATCTGTGTTCTCAAATATCTGTTACGCTGTGAAAACCACGAAAGAAAGCTGAGCATTTCAAGTTTCCAACGAGGTTTCTGACGACAGTGTGTGAAGTAGATTGTTCCCATAGAATTCCAAGGAAGCTGTATTCAAGATAGCCTCCTACTTAGAAATTCATTAACTGGGAACCCAGGAATTTCCACCGTGGTTCGCTCATCGGAAATTAAAAATTCTTGGATTTTCTGGAAGCTTTCCTGAAGAAAGTTCCTTACGTTTTGTCCCCGTTTCAAAAGTTTCAGAATTTTTTGGAGTGGAAAACTCCCATAGTTTCCAGTATTTTTCCTCAGCCATTCACTATCAAACACCATGAAAGTCAAACGCCTGTCGCACAGTTTTATTTATAATTCTTGAACTAATTAGTCTTCATAACACGGTTACAACCACTTTTACCACTGGACTAAAATCCACCGAAGTAGAACAGAAATTAAAATTATTGTGAAATTTCGCTAAAATAAATTAAGAGGGCGTTCTTCATGTATAGACTAGAAATGAGAAAACATTGCTTATAAATCAATTGCGAGTCAACTTATTTTGCGTGACGTCAGCACATGAAGGAGAAGCTAGCTTAACTAAGACCCAGTTGAAATAAAATTCTTCTGATTAAAATTCAGTCATGTCATCTGCGAGGCCATTTCTTCTTCTGACTTGTTTGCCTACAAAAAACAGAGTAACGTGCTGTCTTAAAACGTATTTCGTATTTGTTTCACTTTTGTCTACTTCGCAACTTTCGGGACTTGCGTTAGACTTTGAGTAAGTTCGGAATGTCGCATCAAAACATCGTCGCCAGTCCTCATTCAATGGACACTTTGAATAGATGAGGCCTAAATTTGAATTACAATACTTTATACATCCTTAGACTCGTGTTTATGTTTCTAGACAAAGAATTTTTCACATGAACGTGAGGCTTAGGATGTACAAGTACAATGGAACCTTGTTAATACGGTCACCAACGGGCCAATAATATTTTGGCCGTTTTAACTGGGTAGAGTCAAATTTCATGACTGGTCCAAATTGAGTAACGTCTTAACAGGAGCTAACAAATACATCACAATTGCACTTCTAAACAACTGTTCTTTAATAAGCATCCAGAATGCAGCTATAATTTTTAAAAATTGAAACTTCTATCTCTACATACAATATTAAGAACGGAAAGATGACCATAACTGGTTTAAGTGGCCATATAAACAGGGTAAAATTGTAAGGGATTACACAGGTTGGGATTTCAGAATGTGGCCGTTGGCCGTATTAACGGGGTGGCCGCATTAACGGAGTTTTCCTATAAGAAAATGTATGGGCGTTTGGCCGGGACAAAAAAGTGGCTGTAATAACGAGGTGACCGCGGGCGGGGTTCCACTGTACTGTTACTCTAACGGTATATACTGAGAAGGAAATGACTTGGAACGTTGTTACGAGAATAGAGAAAGTAATCTACTTTTCACATGAACTGTTTAAAGGCTACAAACTCTGTGTGAAAGATATAGTATGTCTTGTCAAAGGAAATCTAACTGACACAGGCGTTTGCTAAAACGTGTTCCGCACTTTATAGGTTGAGCAAAGGTCGCAATAGATGTGTTTACTAACACTTATCATTACAAAATACTCTTGCTCTTTTACTAAGTGTGAATGCACTCTTCGATATCACTTTTCTCTGGGTTTTCTCCCCTCTTGGCTGATAACTTGACCATCTGCACTTTACATCGTGCCGTTCACACTGAGATAATAATAGTCGCTAACAACTTACTTGTTTGAGGAAAACGTTAGACTTTTCTGTCCAGATTTCATGTGTACTTTAGACCGTGGCCCTGCTGACTGTTACAAAAAGATCATGGGAGAAACTGAGTATATGCACAGTTTGTTAGTAACATAAGGTAAAGTTTCAATACGAGCCAAGTGGTCCATCAGGCCGGAACTTATCCCGGTTTCTGTAGCATGAAGCAACTAGGGATATTTCTACTCCCTCCCCCACTCTGGATGGAATCCTAGTCCATCGCAGGGTTACCCCCAGCTTTAAATTCGCCAGTACCCATTTATACACCTGGGTGGAGCGAGGCACTGTGAGAGTAAAGTGTCTTGCCCAAGAACACAACACAATGTCCCCGACCAGGGCTCGAACCTGGACCGCTCGATCCGGGATCGAGCGCACTAACCATGAGGCCATTACACCTTCACCACAGTTTGTTGAGTGAGCAACAAAGACTGCAGGTCAGGACTGGCCAACACTACACCAGTAGTGGTGTTAGTTTTGTTGACAAGCCAGTTGGCCACCGTCGGTGGCTAACTGGATACACTTATATCTTTTGCATATTTCCAACTGGGTTTCCTTCTGTACATTCTTATCTACCGACAACACTAATTTCAAAAAAATATCTAAGATAGCACACCTGCTCTCACCGGTCAATAGGTGTGCTAAGATGAGATTATGTATAAACAAGGTTGTCGAATTATTTTTGAGAAATATTCCAAAAGAGCAATGGATAAGGTTTTTCTGTGTTTACATAACCTCATCTAAACACTCGGGGGTTTGGAGAATTCTTGCAAGTTATGCAGACCCTCGACTGCATGTCGGGATCTGGTAAAGAAAACTGGTGCTTACTTTGGAGTCACGTGATGAGCTATAAGGACTAAAAACAACTGTCTTGTCTTTGGTCTCTTTCTCTTTATCACCTGTTAATAAACACACACTTAATTGATATTTCATTACAATAATCCTGGCGTTCTCGGGTTTTGGCAATCAAAATTCACTGCCACTCCAATAACCGTCTCATGCTAATGCTTAATATGCATTATTAATAACCTTTAGGTTTCTCAAGGACGTAACTACTTACTTGTATTTAAATGTTCCTCTAAAACTTAAGAAAAACGGGAAAATGTAGTCACCTACAGCTATTGCGCAATGGCTGTTAGCCCACTATAGCTTAACCAATCAGATTACAGCATTTGCATTACTATACCAGTAGAATTCTAGTAATACAGGTTAGTGAGTTTTCTTGTACTTTCTTACCAGTGAATGTTGAATAATCCACATCGGAGTAGTTGAACGGCACAAAAGCTCTGCCAGGTTGCGTGCTTGATTCTTCCTCTTCACCTCCATTTTTAGAAGTGCCTGGTGAGGTTTTTCTTTTCTTTGAAGCAGACTTTCCAGTCTGGCCATGTAAACAAAATTAGAACAACAAGAATTTAAACACCGAGAGACAACACAACCATCGAGAAATAAAACACTTTTTTTTACTCTAAGCGAAAAATGTAGAAAACCAGCACGTCACACTCACTCTATTTCTCAACGGTGTTAAATCTTCTGATGTTTCCTCGCTATCTGAATGATGTCTTTTATGTCCAGCATTTGGTTCTACAATAAACAAGCAACAAGAACAAATAGAACGTTCAGAATGACTCGAAAGCTGAAGAAAAACGATAATTGAGACAAATGATAGTACATGTAGAAAAAACATATTCTTTTGGTATTCACCATTCTCTCCTTCAAATCTTAAAAGGCAGTTCGTTACCTGATGCTGAAGGAGAAGTATTTAGCTGTGTCGCTTGTCTCCATTGCTGATTAATCTATAACGAGAACAAAGAAAGAGAAATGACATGACACTACGGTAATTGTGGTGGTAGGGGTTGGGCGTAGGGAGTGAGCTTGCGAAGGTGTGAGCGTACTTGTTATCTAGAATTTGAAAACCACGATCATAAGATTATTAATTTGTTGATTCGGCTTCCTTGGACTTGCAGTGATGACGATTTTTGGTGGTTCTCTTGGAAGGGGGTTAACTAATGAGCTCAAGTTTCCTGGGTAAAAAAAAAATGGATCGTAGCTAGTGAGCTCGTAGTACATACTCTTCCCTGGAAGAACAGCACGATTTTTTTAACTTGTCCTCCTCAACCATCACATGTTCTTCGTGTAACAGACGTCACAATGTTTTATGAAGCCCTTCTGGGTTCTCCGACGTATGATATAAAAAACTTTCAATGCTTTGGGAGTAGCTACATAATACCCCAACATTTGAGAGTCATTTCAGAGAAAATCTACATGTGCAGGTGGGTTGCACTAAATCAGGCACGTAGTCGGAAAAAAAAAATCCCTGAAGTTAATATGCAGGTTATTGCTCTATAAAAGCACCTCTAAATTGAAAAAAGAGAGAACACGGACCCTGTGTACTTGCTCATGATTTTGAAGTTCATCTACAGTGGTTGTGCCTTCTGTCGTCTCTGAGTGACTTTTCACCGGAAGGAACTAAAAGAAAATCCACAGCGTCAGTCAAGCAAGTATTACTGTCGAGAATACTACGCAAATGCAAAATACATACTGCATATATTCACTTCTTTAGTTCTGTCGACTTTGCTTGAGCCAAGAAACTGTTGAAAAAGCCATAAAAAATACAATAAAGTGATAGTAACTAACTTTTTGAAATGGGTTCTCAAAAGAAGCCTTGATTTTTTCCGCTTTCTTCTGTCCATCAGTAAGTTGTTCATCATTAGAAATCTGAAACAATATGGAGCAGTAGCTAAGTATATACAGTATATGTAAGTCTGGATGGTTGTTAAATCATTAACATCTCAAAACTGAAGGTGGCATGGCTAAGAAATCAGAGTTCCGAGGCCAGATTCATGATGTTCTCCTAAAGTAAGATGCATCTTAAGTATCGCTTTTGTACTCAAATAATACTAACAACACATGTCAATGTAACAGGGCTTCTGTGACACTAGCTGTGGTCTGCCACAGTCCCCAGTTCAACTCACAGCTGTACTAATGTAACTTGCCAGGTAGTCAGCACGTAACAAATAGGACACTAAACAAACTTATGTTTGGTTCGCAATGTTGATCTGGTGAGGTGACAGAATCTTCGATGTGTAAAGACATCAACAACCTTTCAGTTTCTCTCTATTCTGTATTCATTTCCAAACCACGGTACAGTGATACCGAAGTAGTGATCGATTCGAAGTACTTTCTTTGATAATTTCTTAGCATACTTTTTCTTGAAAATTTGAGTGCATTTCAAAACTGTAATCCAATAAGATAAGGAGATTCAAACACAAGAGCATTTTTTCAAACAATGTTTTTCTATTGCCATGTTAGAGTATAAATTATGCTGTCATTATAAATCCTACTGTCTCTCTTGAGGGTGTTCTTTTCCGGGTTTATAGAACAACATTAGCAACTGTGTCAGGGGTATGGGTGCGGTTAACTGAACTCCTAAATTTTTGCAAACGGCTGCCGTGATTATAACAAGATAATAATACCTCAAATAGTAATATAGCTGGGCTTGCTTTAGGTACAGGAGGTCCTGATACAATAACATGACCAAACGAACTTGGCGAGGCTGCACTAACAAGTAAGGAATCTCCTGAAGAGATAAAAAAATGAAGGAGGAAGTCCATGCATGGGTCTACACAGGTGTAGAAGTAATGTAGCTACAGGTAAAAGATAAATGAAAGGTGGATTCCTACACACGAGAAAAAAACAAAAACAACAACAACAACAACAACAAACAGGCAAATAGCATAGTTATAAAACCGGAATCTAGAGTTACATTCATTAACATTGTTAGTCCCAGGAAATGATAAGGATGACACAGCAAAACAATAAATGCAGTAACTACAGAGACCTAAGCCTCACCATTAACAAGTAAGTGATTTGATTTTGAGTCTGGATCGATCAGTGGCGGCCGAGAGAGAGTTGTACTTGTCTATTAAAAGAAGAAGAAGAAAAAAAATAAAAACCACAAAACAGTGACGATACGGTATGAGTAACTCTCAGTACACCATTTGCTTACAAATTATGCCCGCATAGGACTGTTTCTGTATTCCTTAGTACACATTACAGGCCTACTAAGCTGACCGACACCCCCTTGGCACTTTATCACAGTTTGAAAACTATTTAATGAAAATCAATTGAAATGTCACATCAACAGGACATGTTATTCCTGAAGTACTACAATTGCACACGTTGTTCTTACCGAGGCACTGTGTTCTGTAGTGTTTCCTGAGTCAACTTCTGATGTAGCACCCACAGACGAAGAGCTCTGCAATTATAGTTCAGTAAAACATAAACTTGCTGCTGTACATGCTATGTCCCAATTGAAAATTATTCATGAATATTTCAAGGCATAACACTCAAAAATAAAGGTAACTACATTTGAAATATTTCATAGTCTGATTTCCAAGACCTTACAAACTACATGTACAAGTAAAGCATTGAACCTAGCTATGCACAGATGCTGACCCTTCAGCAATGATGATCAATCTGAAATACTGCAGAGCTTACTAGTAACAAAACAGCCATTTGAAAATTTTGAGAGGCTAAAGACAAAGGCACTGGGGAGGAGATGTATCCTTTAAAGTCATTATCACTATCAAACTCATTATCAACCCCCCCCCCCCCCCCCCAAGTTTGTTATCATAATTAATTAGTTTTACTAAGGTCTGTAATTTGAATTTCCTGAAACATTTTCCCAGAAAACTTCACTTGCCCATCTGGCAAGCACAGGACTGAACCCAATAATCCAGCTGCAAAGTTCACCAGTTTCAGGCTATTGCATGGAACCTTCTTTGCACAACGAGTGAAAGTAGAGCTAAGGATCCTAGCCAGGATCAAGCTGTGGGTCTCCACACAGCCGATTCTGCCAATTATTTTAATTAATAAAGGACTGTATGTCACAGATATATGCAAACCTTGTTTGCAGCAAGTGCCAGTTCTTTTGCTTGCAAAATCAGCAGGTGGATTTCATGCACATACTGCTTAACAAGTGTGGGAACTGGATTACAACAAGCCAGAACACCTTGGGCCTCCCTGAAAATAGCAACAGCACAACAATTTTATTGTTTGCAGTTACATGGGTGAAAGACAAGGGGCAAAGTGCAGACTCACTGCTTCAGAAGTCATATTGAGGAATATCTTTTCATACATCCTGTTGTTTTTTTTCTTTGCTACACATAAACTTGACATGTCAGGACATGTACTCTAGGGGAAGTTATCTATCTTAGATTTGCAGTATTTAAAATATAACTGCTAAAATAACTATTGCTGAGTTATTTTGCATATTTATGGACAGGGACTCTTAATTAGTACAAAATTTAATTCATGTAGTGTTTTTTTCCCATTTAACAACAACTCGCTCTCTAACAATATTGTATGGACAAAAATAACAAGACAAATCTGGCAGTAAATGAGACCATGGACACTGGGTGCTCCCCGGGATAGCAACGAGAGTGGGTGGTAGCGACACACCTGGACAGATAATTGGGTGGTTAGTGGACTCAAACCTCAAAGCATAAACACAACGTGGGGCGGTTAGCGGACACAAACCCCAAAGCAGAAACTTGGGCGGTTGGCAGACACACCCAGTGAATGAATTGGGGTGATAGCGCACTCACCCAGAGAATGAAGCCCCCCAACCTAGCTGCTTAGGTAGGTACCGGTAAGAATAAGCTGGGGTAAGGGACCCACCCAGCCTGACGCAGGCGATAGCTAAGTGGAAGGTGTGCACCCAGGCCAGTAGTCCAAGTTTATTTATAGGGGGGTAGAGGAGGGAAAGGAAACAGTGTAAACTAGCCAAGAAAAAAAAGCTGACGTGCCTATCGTGCTAATTGTACAAAGACTGGTGTAGCATAACATGTTCATGAGTACTGTTTGTTGAGACCGGATATGCAGCAGATAGTAAAACTGATAACATAAGACAAGCATACAATAGTAATGGATAGGATTAATACCTCTGACATGAGCCTTAATTGTTGATAAGGATACCGAGACAACATAGCTAGTAGTGTCCATTGTTTATGGGATCAAGTTCCTTGGCAAGTTTGTAATGCACTTACACAATAACAGAATAGCATGTCTGTAGCTGAGACATATCGATGGACAGTAATAATAAGCTCTTGTGGTTAACTATACTTTACAAGTAAAGTTTACAGATTTCAAGCAATGTCTTTGTTCAAACGTCAAGCACACTGGTAATGATTGGTTTATACTCTGCTTAGGTGATACTGGATATAGTGCTGTTCAAAGAATTGCCAATTTCCCTGGTCAGAAGGTAAGAATGTCAAAGTACATGCTACAACTTTTAAATTATTACTGATTGGTGGAAATAGTACGTGTAAATCTAAGACTCTGTGAGATGAAAAAAACTAACGTCTTTACTGAGTTACCTACACTCTTTACTGCGTTACGTAATCTGAGAGTACAATTTCACAAGGCACATTACAAATTAGTCGAGGTTATGATATCAAGTATACAAACCTTGGCATGGTTTCTGCAATCTGGAACATCATGTGGTTTGGAAGAACAAAGCTGAAAAAGAGCAATAAATGAATCGTCTTAAAGAAAAACTATCGAAACTGAAAATGAATCGGCTTCTTAATTGTCATGACATAACACCAACACATTAATACAGTGTACTTTCTTGCCTGATCAAAGACAAATAAAACTAATTTATGTACGTGTAAATGTATTCTAATTTCAGTAGACTTACAGTTTTCTTTAAGCAACATACTGAATATCTGTATAGCATCTTCAGGACAGTGAACCACTTAACATATTAAATAACAAAAGAAGGTTTTGAAAACAACAGGCAGATCAGAAGGCGAGTAATTTGCAATCTTTTTTAATTATTTCCCTAAGACTGAGAGGGATTATTTCTTGCATTGATGCGCTACTACACAGGAGACATGGACACTGTTATCTACAAATCCATGACTTCCCCATCACCTCTCACAACAACAAAAAAAACATAAGTGGTATCTAGTCTCCTTGGACTCAGAATTAATTTTTGTTTAGCATATATTTTCCACAACCAGAAACGGATCTGCATTCATGAGGTGTGCTGGAAAAGTAACTCAAAAAATTAACATTATGGATATGTATGTGTCTGCATTTGGCATAAATGTTGAAAACTATTTTTTGCTTGATACAATGTATAATCGACCTTCTGACCTTCCATTGAACAGTGGTGCTGAGTTAAAGTCGGAGTGGACAAAAACATAAGCGTGAAAATCCCTTCCCTCTTTTCATGGTGGTGTTGTTTACACGCAGCAAAGTGAAATGCAGGAAAAGTCTGAACAGAGATGAGAGAATGCATTGAAGTATTAAATCTCACCCAGCACTTTCATCTTCCTCCCGTGCAATATTGTCTCTCCAAGCATAAAGAAGGCGAAATGCGCAAATCTGTGAAAAAATCAATTACCGGTACTTTTTATAGCAGAATTAATTAGCACAATGAATAAAATTTTGTATCAAATATCAAGACACTGAAGAGTGTGAGGGACGAAGATGTACTTTGGTCTGGCAGAGTGAAAGTGAATTCTTGTTTTGTTTAACACACATAAATTCACCTTTTAAGTTTACTTGTGGGTAATCTTAGATCATCCAAAGCGTTGTTTAAGGTCACAGAAATGATAGAGCTTATGACAGGTCAGTTGGTTTTGAAAATTTTTTTTGAAATCTAAAACGCAAACGGAGAATAATATTCTAATATCCTGAGTCTACATGTGAGGCAACACTAGCAAACTGTACAGGTTGATGTTAAATAAATTTAACAGACTGAAATATAAGTATATTACACTTGCACATATATTCATACAAGTACTCATACTTATACGTGTAATACTTGTACTGTTTAGTTATTTTGCATACTGTACGAACTCTCATGATTTGATAGCACAGTGAAGACAGTTTCAGAATCTATCATACATGTATTCACTTATGATTCTTCACTCTGTTCTGGCAATGCTATGACCATATCAGATTGACTCTACATACAGTGGCTTGCTATCACCTTATTTCTAATACAGTTTAGTCAAGATGTTGAAAGTCAGGATGCCAAATAAATTACTGTTTTATAATGCTGATTATACATTTCTAAAAACAGACAGCACCATAAGAGAGTGTCTGAAGACACTTGACTGCAAAGGGCTGGGTAACAAGTAGAGAGATTTTTCATGGCAGCCATGTTGCATGGCAGGAACAATAGATTCTTTTTCCTATGGGAAAAAATGTTCTTTCTAATGTAAAACATTTTCATTGTTCCTACCATGCAACATGGCTACCATGCAACATGGCTACCATGCAAAACCTCTAAAGCATCCCTAGTAATACAAAATAAATTGTCTTATTTTTCAAATATAGATAAGAAGGAAAAGCACCTGTTCAGTGTTAAATGTCTGTTTGTGTTTTTCCAATACTTTTTGAAAAGATACACTGGTAAATAGTGGCTTCTCGTATCGCTGAAAGAAGAGATAGAAAGATAACAAAAACAAATCAACAAAAGTATCACAAGAGACCTTACTCTGGAACAGTTTTCTGACAGTGATACAATAATAAATCTGTTTTAGACCAACAGGTTTTGGACTGTTTGTAATATTTATAAACTATAAACTTTGCAGAAAAGTCCTGTAATCAGCTTTCTAAATCGATAATGGTTTAAAGGGGCACTATTTTGAGCATGGCATCATAAGTCAAAAACAAACAGGCCTAGTTTGATCAACAGAAAGCTAAAACTAATGATCTAGTTTTGAATTTAAAGTTTGGCAGACTTTTTCAAATTTTGTCATGATGTCTTGAAAATGTCCTGCAAAACAAATTAAAATTTGCTTGTGCTTCCACAGTTCAGTCACATCTTTATTTTGGTGTTCTAGAAGTATTTTGTGTACTCTTCTATCCAAAGATACAACAAAGTCACTATAATAGTGCCCCTTAAACTAATCCTGTTTGGTCTGTATTAATGACACATTAAAAAAGAACCATGTGTAGTAAAAGTAACATTCTGGGTCTCTATTAGGTGAAATTCTTTCATTCATTCATTCATTTCTAGGAGATGACTATCAAGGTGCGATTTTAAGCTGCACTTTGAGTTATGGTCCCGAGTCAGAATTTCAAATCAGGATTTTGAGCCAGGATTTTAAGATAAGTTACCCTAAGTCAGAATGTTGATGTAGGACTATTTTTTGTATGTGGATAGAATCCTTGTTACTATGACATTCAGAAAATGTTTAAACTAAAGATAAATCATAATAAATTAACATAACCATTTTACAATAACCATTAATATTTTTGGGGTAACCGCTGTCCACTTTATGGATATATAGATGTATATATAGCATTGAAGCCCTAAGCAACAAAATAATGAAATCTAACCACAAGCAAAACAGAGTGAAAGGTTACTGCAAGCAAGTTGGATTGAAAGTTAAACTCAACCAAGTTGGCTTCTGCTTGAAATCAACTCATGACCATGACTCAAGATCAAACTTGAAATCCAATGTGAAATGTCTGAAATCTTGCCTTGAAGAATACTGGTAGGTATACTCAGTTTTCAGGATTTTGGTTAGAACGTTATCTCATTAACAAGGTAAAGTCTGCATATGAGCCAAGAAGCTCATCAGACCGAGGCTTATCCTGGTTTCTGTAGCATGAAGCGACTAGGAGTATTTCTTCTCTAGACTGGATGGGATGCTAGTCCATTGCAGGGTTACCCCCAGCACTAAGCTCGCCGCTACCCACTTATACACCTGGGTGAAGAGAGGCACTGCGAGGGTAAAGTGTCTGACCCAAGAACACAATGCAATGTCCCCAGCCAGGGCTCAAACCCGGACCACTCAATCTGGAGATAAGCGCACTAACCATGAGGCCACCGTGCCTCTCACTCTCATCAACAAGATTCAACCCACAGACCTTCAAGCAGACATCTTTACTCCTGGCGTACACTGATTGTATTAAGTTGCTGTTTGCATTTCCACTCTTGATAAGCTCATTATGCAAGCGATCACAGATATAGAGCAAATAATGTGTATCCTCTCTTGCATAACGCACCATCTCTAATGGTAGAGGCCTGTCAAAAAAAAAGAAATAAGCAGCACAATCTTATTTGCAATCCCAGCAATGAAGACACATGTACATCACAATGAGTGGTCTGTACAGGTGTTGGACGTGAGATCCTGTTGTGTTAATAGGACCTCGGTCATTATAGTGTGTCACTCCCCAATAGAGACACATTTATTTAACTATTTCTGTTACAAACAATAATAATTATGTCTCTCCTCAATAGAGACACATTTATTTTGGCAGGTATATTCTGCAGGTTGCAGGTTGCAGGTTGAAATTTAATTATAACTGGAAAACTGCTGGCACTAAAAATAATTAATGACCCATATACTCATCAGGAGTTCTTACATACTGTAGTTGGCATCTTTCACATAGTGAAAACACGTTGAACTTCACCCTTTGCTAAGTATATTCCGTCTTTTGTCATTGTTTTCATTGCTTAGTTCCATAAATGTGTCTCTTTATAATAATGTTTAATTGCTTTTGTCTATTCAGAGATGGATGTTCAGGAATCAGAGGTATTTCATACATTATTTTGATTATCACATGAATGTTGGTGATTGTTTGATCTCAAGAACATTTTGATGATGGAACAAACATTTATAAGCTTAATACAATCATAACGATTATTGTTTTGTTCCTATAAACAGAAATGTGAGGTATTGGACCTAACAGTCAGGTGACTTTACAGTTTAATTTTGTCATTTCGTGAGTGCAAGTACATTGCCTGAGTACATGTATGAGCTGAGTTACTGTACAATTTTTTAAAATGTTTCCCCTCTCCTCTTTATTCTCAGCAACGCTGAATCCCACAGTAGTGGAGAAGAGGTAAAAACAGCAGTAACAGCAGTACCTGTTTGCTTATGAATCTGCAGGAATCGAGAACATAAATTTGAAGTGTTGTTTATTTCCTGCTGCAGGACTTACAAGGTCAATCCAACGAAGAACAAGAAAATATATATAAATGTATATTTTCTGATGCAGTGAATGCTGCAGGTGGAGCTGTGGGGTGTGACTCAGTGTCAGACCCTCCAAGAAACAGACAACAGGTAAAGAATGTAAGAGCAAAACTTAGTGAAGATATCAAGACTGATGAATTTCTTGGACTGTTGGATTTATGTCAGAGAGAAAATTACTTAAGAAATTTGCAGTGGACACCATCACCTAGAGTAGTCTTTTCCTGTGATGCAGTGTTGGATGAAATTGTGAAAAACTGTTGTCAGATAACCAGCTCTTGTGTTTTGTTAATTGATACAACCTATGGAATAGGAAATAAGTTTGTTACCTCTATTACTTATGAGTAAGTACAATTGCTAAATTGTGACACTGGGAAAAGAGCAAACTTGCCTGGTCTGCAATGTTTCATGTTTGTGAGAGAAAGGAGGACTTTGTATATTCTGCACAAACATTAGTTCAGCAAAATGAAATGTTTGAAAACGTTAATTTTGTGGGAGCTGACTGTAGTGCAGCCTTGTGTATTTTCCGCTGGTATGAAGTTGATACAGTTTGTTAGCAGTTTATGTTTTTTGTGTTTTGTTGGAGCACGCCATTAGGGCGTGTCTCCAGGGATTTTGTGATTAGTTGGTGTTTAGTATTTAAGGCTTCAAAGAGTTGCTAGATTCCTCTTGCTTGCATTCT